>NC_080545.1:94147150-94254650 GCF_028640845.1 Ahaetulla prasina
CTATCTATCTATCTATCTATCTATCTATCTATCTATTTATCTATCTTTCTATCTATCTATCTATCTATCTATCTACCTACTTACCTACCTACCTACCTACCTATCACCTATCTCTATCTCTATCATCTATAATCCATCGTTCTCTCTCTTTCCTTTGCCATCTATCCATCCATCCATTTTGAGGCCTTCTGACAACCTCAGTCAATGGGAAAGCCGGATTCACTTAACAACCGTGCTGCTAACTTAGAAACTACAGTTATTCACTTAACAACTGTGGCAAGAATGGTCACAAAGTGGGGCAAAACTCACTTAACAACTGGCTCGCTTAGCAATGAAAATTTTGGGCTCGTACATCATATTGATTCAAGAAATTAGACCCATCTAATTTTTTAAAAAAAGGATCCTGCTAATAACAGTTTCATAAGGAGAGAAACACTGTTAGCAAAGATGACAAATACGAAATTCTACTCGATGACCATTTAAATTGAAGAGTTTGTTGTGTATGTGCCTCGAGGATATATTTACATTAGTCAATCACCTCCCCATGTTATTAAGTCACTTAGCTAGGAAAAATGCTCATTCGGGAGTTTAGCTATGGACGATGTTAAGTTTACCGAGACATAGAATAGTTACTATTCTGTTAGTAGAATAAATCCTTCATTTACATTGATTCTTCTTTTTAAGATATCTGGTTAGGTTTGCTGTGTACTGATGTATAAGCCTGCTTTGGAGTGTTTCTTGCAGAATGAGAGATAGCGATTAATTAATTCTCAATGCCCACAGAGGAGGAGGGAAAACTCAGTATGAAATAAATAAGGCTCCTTAAAGCATTAATGAGACACCCTTCTGCATGGAAGAGTGGTGGTTGAGGAATCTTTCTTTCTTCACTCTTAATTTCATGCAACCAAACAAAAGACTGGAAGAGCAATAATAATAATTACAACAACAACAACAACAGATAGATAATAATATCCTTCAATAAAAATAATAATAATAAAAATAGACGGATCATCACTTGGAACACAACACGCCAGATATCATAGTTGTCGAAAACCGAAATGTACAATTTATTGACATCGCGGTACCAGGAGATGCCAGAGTCGAAGAAAAAGAACTGGAAAAAATCATGAAATATTGCGACCTGGCCATCGAAACTACACGGCTATGGATGAAACATGTAACAGTGATACCCATTGTCATCCGGACTTTTGGTACCATGTCCAAGAATTTTATAAGATTCATTAACAAATTGCAGCTTCCTGCAAAAACACCAGCGGAACTGCAAAAAACTGCACTACTTGGAACATCGTACATCTTAAGAAGGTACTTGGTTGACACCTAGGACGCTGGCAGCAACCCGTATCAACCATTAGCACCACTTAATGATATTTGTGATGCATTTTGGAATGTTCAGTTGACTGAGTTTCATTTTTAATGAATAAAGTAAAGAAGAAGAAGAAGAAGAAGAAGAAGAAGAAGAAGAAGAAGAAGAAGAAGAAGAAGAAGAAGAAGAAGAAGAAGAAGAAGAAGAAGAAGAAGAAGAAGAAGAAGAAGAAGAAGAAGAAAAATGAAGTTTGAATGATTATGTGAACCAAAGTACAGAAAAATTGCTGTAGGCTGTAAAAACAGAGAACATTATAAAAACAACAGAAACAAAGGCAGAATATAAGGAAAAACAGCTGGATGACAGATTAAATAGATGGAAAACGAAAGCTTTGCATGGACAGCACTTGAAAAACATTGAAGGAAAATATGATGACAACTTGACATGAGCATGGCTTAAGATGGGAACCATCAAGAAAGAAATGGAAGGTTTAATACTCGCTGCTCGAGAACAAGCACTACAAACTAATGCCATGAAAGCAAAGGTACAAAAATCCACAGACCATCCAAACTGCTGACTTTGCAACAACAAAGTCGAAACTGTTTCACATTTAATATGCGAATGCAGCAAAATTGCACAAACTGATTACAAAGCTAGACACCACCGAGTTGCTAAATTAATCCACTGGTCATTATGTAAAAAAAAATACGCCTTACTTGTATCCAACAAATCAATGGGAACATCGAGTGGAAAAAGTTGTCGAAAATGAAAAGGTGAAGATCTTGTGGGACTTTCGAATACAGACGGATCCTCACTTGAAACACAGCATGCCAGAGATCACGGTTGTCGAGGACCAAAGCATACAATTTATTGATATTGCTGAACCAGGAGATGCCAGAGTTGAAGAAAAAGAACTGGAAAAAAATCATGAAATATCGCGACCTGGCCATTGAAACTTCGTGCACGTGTGCTCTTTCCGCACGTGTGCCTCGTCTTCCACGCATGTGCTTTGCTTGCATGTGCACCTTCCATGCATGTGCCTGGCCTCAAAACCATGCCTAAATAGGATGGAGCATAGCGCCGCGTGGGCGGGTGGGCCCACCCAGGATCTCCGCTACCGGTTCACCTGAACTGGTAGAAACCAGCTGAATATCAGCTCTGGTTGCTTCTCTCCTTGGTTAGTTTCTGAGTGCATTTCTAATGAACCTAGGAAGAAAAAAATAAAATCATAAAATCATAAAATCATAAAATCATAAAATCATAAAATCATAAAATCATAAAATCATAAAATCATAAAATCATAAAATCATAAAATCATAAAATCATAAAATCATAAAATCATAACACCATAACACCATAACACCATAACACCATAAAATCATAAAACCATAAAACCATAACACCATAAAATCATAAATCAATCATAAAATCATAAAACCATAAAACGAAAAACCATAAAACCATAAGACTATATGACCATAAGAACATAAGACCATGACCATAAAATCTAAGATAAGATAAGAGTCTTCTATTCCGTTTTGTCATCTAACAATGTATCTGGATTAACCACTGCCATTATCACTATGTCCTATCCTTCCTTCCTTTTATCCGAGCCCCAAAATTAGCTTGACTAATCAGAAATCACTTTTGCTCGTAGCTCATTACCCAGATACACAGAGAACCCTTGTTTACTGGGGGGCAAAAAAATAATTGGATTAAAACATTGCAAAGTGAAATCAGAACCATAATGATTAAAGGGGGGAGGGGAGATGGGGGAGAGAGAGAAAAGGACCTTCAAGAGGCATGAAAAGCAAGAAAGAGCCATGTAAATTGAAAATCTTAATGAAAGAAAAGACACTATAAATAGAACACCGTATTTAAAGGACTTCGTTTTGTTAACATTGTGGCTGAGCTAAATCTTTTCCTCTTCCCAGGGAAGAAGATCAAAGGAGAAAGGAAGACGTGGGGTTTTGTTTTTTTCCAGCCCGAAACCAAACTAACAAACCATTGATGGTGCTTTTAATTTATCTCATGAGCAGAGATGGTATTCAGCCGGTTCGGGCAAACCGGTATTTTAAATCGCAGCCTGCCTACCCTCCCTGTTGTGACTCCAGCCCCCGAACCTGGCCCCATGCCTGAAAGTGACTCTGAGAGTGTGGGGGAAGGGCCGGTAAGGCTTACCTTGGGAACACCTATTCCTTTGGCTCGGCTCCAGGAGCCAGAACCAGACCAATCGGAGGACGTAATGAGGCCGTCATCCCCTGATTTCTCCCTTCCCCAGGCTATGCCTTCAGACCCAGCTGATAATAATAATCAAGCTTGTCTTGACCCGCACTTCAGAAGATTAGTGAGGTGCCATCATCAAAAGGAAGGGTGAGGCAGGAGCCCCACCCCACAGGATATATAAGGAGTTTTGGGACTGCTCTCACTCCACGGGAAGCGAAGTTTAGCTGATCCATTTCAAAAAGAGCTGAAAGTCTTGCTACGTGAGTCATTTATTTGAACTTTGGCAGGCAGCTGCGATTTCTCTGCCAGGACTGATAAGAGCCGTGAATCCACTGGTTGAAGGCCAGCTCGTGGGTCTGAAGTGGGGAAGGAGACAGAACACTCCCCTGCTCTATGCCGTCCTACGTAGGCACATTTTTGAGACTGGACGCATGTGTGGAAGGCATGCACGCAAGCAAAGCACATGCATGGAAGGCTGGGTGCATGCACAGAAGGCAGGCGCTTGCGTGAACTGGGCATGGCAACCTGGTAGTAACAAAATGTGAAACCCACTGCTGTTTATGAGCATTGTAAATTTTAAACGGGCCTTGTCTACATGCCCATTCTTAAATAGTCCAACTTTAATCCACGTCTACAAAGTGGGAGTAGCCTGTTGTGACCCAGGTCCAAGTAGGTAGTAGGAAACTCAGTCAGTGAAAAAACAAACTTTATTCGAACAGCTGAGAATTATTTTATTCCCAGCGTAGTACAATTATATTAAAGCAAATTCCTCCCAACACAAATTCCTCAGTCCTATCGCAAACCTTGGTCCAATTACTGCCAAAGGCCTATCTTGGCAAATGTTCAGAAGTTACTGATACAAAAATAAATGCAAGAAGGTGAAGCTACCAATGTTGTTTCCTGGCAAAGTCCAAATGCCGTTGCTGGTCTCTTTTAAGCCTTATGGGAGGGGCCAATCATCTCTTGGCCCTACTTCCAAGTCATCCTCTTTGCTTGAGCTGCTCTTGCCTTCTGGCAGCTCTTCTCATGCGTGCATTAGGAACAGGCTCCTCCTGTTCCTTTGCCTCACTACTGTCAATCTCTGGAGGCTCTGGAGTTCGCACCTCACTCCCTGATGGCCCTGGCCCCACCTCTGCCTCCAACACAGAGCCCTCATCCGGGGCTTCCCCAGCCTCCTCGTTGTCCGACTCCATTGCCAGCTCCTCAGGCTGCTGGCAGACCACAACACAGCCAGGGAGAAGTCATCATTAGCCAGTTCGGTTCTGATAGAAAGAGAATTAAGGAAAATGATGTTCTTGGCTCTGAATTGGGTTAAAAGTATTCTTCCATTCCTTTTTCTAGCAAGGAGGATTGATTGATTGAGTTAGTTAGTTAGTGTATGGGATACAACAGAATAACAGTGTTGGGAGGGACCTTGGAGGTCTTCTAGTCCAACCCCCTGCTCAGGCAGGAGACCCTGTGTCATTCCAGACCAATGGTTGTCCAATTTCCTCTTCAAAACTTCCAGCTATGGAGCAGCTGCAACTTCAGGAGGCAAGTCGTTCCCCTGATGAATTGTTCTAACCGTCAGGAAATTTCTCCTTAGTTCTAAGTTGCTTATCTCCTTGATTAGTTTCCACCCATTGCTTCTTGTTCTACCCTCAGGTGCTTTGGAGAACAGCTTGACTCCCTCTTCTTCGGAACAACCCCTCAAATATTGGAACACTGCTATCATGTCTTCTCTAGTCCTTTTTTCCCATTAATTAGACATCTCCAATCCTTGCAACCGTTCTTTATATGTTTTATCCTCCAGCCCTCTAGTCATCTTTGTTGCTCTTCTCGGAACCCTTTCTACAGTCTTAACATCTTTTTTTATGAACATCATGGCGAGCAAAACTGGAGGCAGATACTTGGTAAGTGTGGTCTTACCAAGGCATTGTAACAGTAGTGGGTTTCACTTACCTTTGCTACCAGTTTGCAAGTGTGAGCGCATGCAGAGAGCATCTGTCATGTCCCACTCCTCCTCTGACGGCCGGGTCGGGGAAGTCCGTATCAAGCGTGGCTGCAAAGCCTCTGCAGCTTTGCCAAAGTTCTTGTCAGAGTTCTCAGGGCAGGCAGGAGACCAGGATGTGACTTCAGCAATCCAAGTTAGACTTTGCCTGACTCAAAGAATGCCAGAAAGCAGATCCTTTATATAGGCCATGGGGTGTGGCTCCATGACTCAGCACTTATCCAGGCCTGCCCCTCCCTTCCTTTTACTGACGTCGCCTCTTCATTCTCTGGAAGTGTGCATCTATCCATTGCATCGTTTCGTCCCCAGCTGTTGGTAATCCCAGCTCGTGGCTGGCTTCAGGCGCTCATGCTATCGGAGGGAGGTTTGTTTGTTTGGCCTGTCCGGGCATGGTGCCAGGGCTGGGAGCTGGAGGCATGCCAGGACATTCTTCAACACTATCAGCGTCTGGCAGGAGATAAGAGGGGCCCGGCTGCGTCGGGGGGAGCAAGCGAGGCACAACAGCATCCATGATAACATCTGGATGGCTGGGCAGAGCCATCTGCCGCTACCGGTTTCCCCGAACCGGGTAGAACCGATAGAAACCCACCATTGCATTATAAAGTGGTATTAACACTTTACGTTATCTTGATTCATACGTGCCCCCCCCTATCACACACATTCTGGCCTCAAACCGGGGTTGTCAGCTTTCTAGCTGACAAGCTGAGCCCTCCCCTCCCCTCCCCCCATGGGTAAAGATCCTGGTCAAATTGGAGCTAAATTCAGGTGTTACTCCAGTGGCGTCTCATTCACTACAGGTGACCAGGTGAATGTTTCCAATCTTACCTACGGCTTTCAATACCTGATCTGCCAGCTACTTTCAGGGACACCCGCTAGGCGACTTTTGCGTAGCCAAGCACATTTCATGTAATTGTGTTAGAAAGGTTGTTTGTTCCTGGAGCTGTTAATTAAGCGAGTATCGTTAGGTAAGCAAAACAGGACTTTTCTCTGCGTAACCCTAATTGCTTAACCTTTAATGGTCCCCCTGATTAACATTATGAAATTTGGGGTTGTGTCTGCCAAGCTGCTAGTCATTAGTTGAATCGTTGTGGAAGCGACTGTAACAATTCTAGACTGAACGTAAAACTCTTTCTGTTTATAACTCTAGATTATTGTTACGGTTAGTCACACAGTGTTGTGTCTGCGCCCCCCGAGCCGGGGCCCCTGCCAGAAAGTGACTTGGAAAGTGAGGGGGAAGGGCCATCAGGACTTACCTCGGGAGCATCGGCTTCCCTGGCTCAGCTCCAGGAGCCAGAGGCAGGCCAGGTGGAGGAGATAACGAGGCCTCCGTCCCCTGACTCTTTCCCCCCCCAGGCCACGCCTCCAGACCCAGCTGATGGCAATCAGGCCTGGCTGGACCCTAGGTTTCGTAGGCAGGAGAGGCGGGAACAACAGAAGCAGGGGCAGGCCTAGGAAGTGCTGAGTCATGGAGCCACACCTCACAGGATATAAAAGCAGCAAGGGCTGCTATACCTCTTCGTAGCAAGCAAATCTACTGCTTAACTAGAGCTGAAGTACTGTTTGTTCCTGGTTGACTCATCAAGAGAGATAACAGAGACACTTGGCAGACGCTCGCTAGTTTGCTGCCAGAGCTGATAGTGCTGGCTAATTAAGTCATCGCTCGGACTGAGGCGAGCGGGGACAGAACACACAGTCAGACAGATGTTGAGATTGAATTTGGCACTTTTATCCACCTATCAAGTCTTTCTCAAGGAGCTAGAATAGGCAGATGTGGAAGTTTGATGGTGTTAGACCAGGGGTATCAAATTCAAGGCCCGTGGGCCAGATTTGGTCTGCAGGGTGCTTAGATCTGGCCTGCGGGGCCACCATGGAAATAGTGAAGGACCGGCCTGCAGTGCCTCTGCCAATGAAAATGGAGCTCGGGAGCCCTCCCGAGCTCCATTTTCACTGGCAGAGGCACCGCGGTAGCCCTCCTGAGATCCTTTTTCTCTGGCAAAGGGTTGCAGGAGGGTTGTTTCCTCCGTTTTCACTGTCAGAAGGTTGCAGGAGGCCATTGCAGCTGAAAACAGAGCTCAGGAGCCCATTTTCGCTAGCAGAGGGCTGGGGCCACCACAGGCACCCCCCGACATGAATGTCATCGAGCTGGCCACTCCCAACCTTCTCCCAGGTTGCTTTTCTCCTTGAGTATTGCTTCTTAAAGGGACGCAGTGGCTTACTGGGTAAGACGCTGAGCTTGTTGATCGAAAGGTTGGCAGTTCAGCGGTTCGAATCCCGAGTGCGGGGTAAGGGGGGGTGAGCTCCTGTTACTTGTCCCAGCTTCTGCCAACCTAGCAGTTCGAAAGCAGGTAAAAAATGCAAGTAGAAAAATAGGGACCACCTTTGGTGGGAAGGTAACAGCGTTTCGTGCGCCGTTGGCGTTGAGTCATGCCGGCCACATGACCATGGAGACGTCTTCGGACAGCACTGGCTCTTCAGCTTTGAAACAGATGAGCACCGCCCCCTAGAGTTGGGAATGACTAGCACATATGTGTGAGGGGAAACTTTACCTTTATAATAATATTTTTTCTTTTCCCCCATCCCCCTTTTCCATTTGCCCTGCTGTCATCTGAGTTTCTATTTCTTTTTGTCTTCTCCCTCATTTATCATTATCTGATTTAATAATCTATCATTTTTTATTCATATTTGTTCAAACATTTGAACAACCACTAGGTAACAGCAGAGATACAAAAATACAAAAAATACCCCTCTAACCCTTTGCTGCCATCTGGTGGTTGAATGTGGTAGGACCTTGACACTGCAGTCAGAACGATATCAATCTAACTAACACAACGAATTTTCATTTCTTTTTTTCCTGTAAAGCACCTTAAAATAAATCCTGTCTGTTTTCTGCTACAGGATCTCTAAAATCTACAATTCAAAAACTTTCCAGAACCAGAACAAATCCATTGTTTTTAAAGATTACTCAGAGTGTTAAATTTCTAATAAACTTCTGATACCATGTGGATTTAAACCAAACCTTTTTTTTCTTTGCAGAAATTAGTTCCTTTAAAGACACACACACTTGCACGCTTCTCTTTCACTCAGTTACAAATTGTTAACTTTAAACCTGCTACACGGCCTCTTTCTTGGTGCAAATCGAAATGGCAGAAATAACCAGGCTACCAGCAAGCGATAACTCTTTGAACAAAATGGAGAGATACTATTAGAACCTTCATATTTTTGCCACTGCTGTGTTTTTAGGCTTTGGATAAAGTGGTACTGTAGGAAGAAAAATCCGATTTTCTTCCAAGCTGACAGAAAAGACGCTTGGAAAAACATGGAGGTTGATTGGAAAGAAGGACTCTGTTTATTGCTGAGCAGAACTGACGACAGCATGTAGTTCTGGGACAGCTGACAAATTGGTTCGATGAATACATGGATTTTTAGAGGGTTCGGAGGTGCTGCAGGGGGTTGTGCAAAGCTGCTGCAGAGGGTTGTACAATATAGTGAGCCTGGTGTCTTTTGCTATTCTAACGGTGGTGGGTTAATCCTATTATGTCATGTCCTGTTCTTAGAATTTGGGGTGTGTGTGTACATTTTAATCCCATCACTGGAGGGGAAAGTGTTTTGTTTGAGAATAGGCTGGTCTGGATTTCTTAACGGGGACAAAATCTCCATCTCTAAAGACTTCAGGCATCTGCTGGAGGCTATTAAGAAAGACTGGGGGCTGCTTTCTGCCTTTAAGAACATGTGTCTTCGTTTTTCCTTTGGGGAAATATAATATTCTGCCTCTTTTTCATATCCCCCCCCAAATTTCATTCTCTGGGGATCGGGGAGGGGGGTGCCCTCCTACAGTATCCAGGGACAATTGATCAAAACTGTAGAAAGTCAGCACCCACCCTCCTAGAAAAATGAAATATTTTGAGAAATATTAAAAATGCGGAATATTGTATTTCCCTGGATGAGAAATGAAGAAATGTGTTTTGTTTTTTTTAGAGGGAGAAAGGAGCCCACACCTTTTCTTAATAGCCCACAACAGATGTCAGCACTTAAGAGATAAAGAGATAGATAGCTCTATTCATAAGGAAATACCCTCACCCAAGATCCAACACAGGAAAAAGCCATTAAGCCACAATAGGAATTGCGCAACACCCTTTCGGAACACAAGCCCCTTCATTGCGAAACTTCAATCAAACTTAGCTCAGACAAACGCCTAGGATTTGTACTTTGCCTATAGAGCCAGTTATGACCCCTGCATAACCCCTACATGGCCCCATGGGAATCTGACAACAGCCAATAGAATACATGTTCTTGCACAGGAACAGGAAGCTCAAGTGCAAAGCCCAAGAGAAGGTATAAAAAAACTGCCATCACTCTCAATTCCATGTGCTCAGCTGCCCAGAACCATGTGCTTGGTGGTTCTGTTTCATCACTAATAGAATAGAATAGAATAGAATAGAATAGAATAGAATAGAATAGAATAGAATAGAATAGAATAGAATTTTTTATTGGCCAAGTGTGATTGGACACACAAGGAATTTGTCTTGGTGCATAGGTTCTCAGGGTACATAAAAGAAAAGATACGTTCATCAAGGTACAACATTTACAACACAAATGATGGTCAATATATCAATATAAATCATAAGGATTGCCAGCAACAAAGTTACAGTCATACAGTCGTAAATGGAAAGAGATTGGTGATGGGAACAATGAGAAGATTAATAGTAGTGCAGATTTAGTAAATAGTTTGACAGTGTTGAGGGAATTATTTGTTTAGCAGAGTGATGGCCTTCGGGAAAAAACTGTTCTTGTGTCTAGTTGTTCTGGTGTGCAATGCTCTATAGCGTCGTTTTGAAGGTAGGAGTTGAAACATTTTATGTCCAGGATGTGAGGGATCTGTAAATATTTTCATGGCCCTCTTCTTGATTCGTGCAGTATACAGGTCCTCAATGGAAGGCTTGGTAGCAATTATTTTTTCTGCAGTTCTAATTATCCTCTGAAGTCTGTGTCTTTCTTGTTGGGTTGCAGAACTGAACCAGAGAGTTATAGAGGTGCAAATGACAGACTCAATAATTCCTCTGTAGAACTGAATCAACAGCTTAAACCATCTTTCCAATCAGCGTCCCTGTTTCTAGTGTCTTGGAACTGAACCGAATGGTCCCCGCCTTTTCCTCTGGTTAGGGTTAGGGAGGCAGAGCTGGATATCAGGTAAGACGGCAAGAGGAGCCCCATCTTGCTTCATGCGCCCCAGAAGAATAAGACCTCCCTGAAAATAAGACCAAGTGCTTATTTCAGGGTTCCAAAAAAATATAAGACAGGGTCTTATTTTCGGGGAAACACGGTACATACATATATATTATTTGTGACACAAATAAAAAAGGACAGGGGACCACGTGGTCGTGGTCATCATCTTGACTGTCTTAATTCCCCTTTGTGGCCGCATGTAGTTCAGAATCGTAGGAAGGAGGGGATTGTGTAACAAGGGGGAATGTAGCAACGGTCGTAGGTATAAGAAAATGATCCTAAGGCACATTTTTTCTGTGCCGTTGTAACTTCAAAAGGTCACTGAACGAACCGTGGTAAGTCAAAGGCTACCTGTACCACCAACTTGAATTTTGCTTCATTTGGAGCAACAAAAATAACATTATTCAGCATATACTAAACTCTGCTTTGAGTTATGGACTTTGCGTAGAAACAAATGCTTTGAATGCCGCTACGGCATCTCCCCAGGAAGAAATGTACAGCTGGCAACTTCACAAAGCTGCACACCTTCATTTGCACAGCAACTAAAGGCCGGTTTTCACAAAATAGCCCCCACCCCATGAGCAAAACTGCAGGCAGAACTTCACAGCCATTAATATACCGTTAATAATTGGGAGGGTTTTCTAGCGTTTTTAACACTCTCCTTCTCTCCGTTGCCTTTTTCCTGGTATTTCCGTGCCAGCTCTCCGGCGATCAAAATAACATTTGCTAATCCACATAAATTGGAACCCCGAAACCCTGGGAAATCATCAGGTTTTTCAGGGATAGCCACAATTTCTGCAGAATGGGATTCATGCAGAATTCTCCTGTCTAAGTGGCACCATATGAGCTTCATCCAGTGGTGGGATTCAATTTTTTTTACTACTGGTTCTGTAGGTGTGGCTTGGTGGGCATGGCTTGGTGACCGTGGCAGGGGAAGGATACTGTAAAATCTCCATTCCTCCTGATCAGCTGGGACTTGGGAGGCAGACAAGAGATAGGGGAGGCGCCAGTCAGAGGTGGTATTTACTGTTTCTCCGAACTACTCAAAATTTCCGCTACCGGTTCTCCAGAACTGGTCAGAACCTGCTGAAACCCACCTCTGGCTTCATCCATAGGCATTGTTTGGCTAAGTTATGGGTGATTTCAAGCATGTGAAATGCTTCTGAAGTTTCACAGCTCAAGTTTGCAACAGGATGATAAGGGGGAACCTGCTCCTCGCCAATTCCTGCCATTAGATGCCACTCAGACGATCCTTCAAATCTGAACAGGGATCTAATAAGAGTGAGAAACAAAGTCCACTGGAGAGCTTTAGCACCATCTCTAACCCCGCCCATGCTGAATATTTTTCAAAAGAAGAAGAGAAAGGTAAAACATAATTCCTTGTAGAGTCTGCTACACAGGACAGAGTTGTTTTCAATGGTTTTTCTTCCTTGTAAAAAAGATCCAAAATCTCTCTCTCTCTCTCTCCCTCCCTCCCTCCCTCCCTCTTTCTTTCCCTCTCTCCCTCCCTCCTTTCTTTCTTTCTTTCTCTTTCCCTCCCTCCCTCCCTCCTTCCTTCCTTCCTTCCTTTCCTTCCTTCCTTCCTTACTTTCTCCCTCCCTTTTTTTCTCTCTCCCTCTCTCTTTCTCTTACTCTTTTTCATTCTGTCTCTTTCCTTCCTCCCTTCCTCCCTCCCTCCCACCCTTCCTTCCTTCCTTCCTTCCTTCCTTCCTTCCTTCCTTCCTTCCTTCCTTCCTTCCTTCCTTACTTTCTCCCTCCTTTTTCTCTCTCCTCTCTCTTTCTCTTACTCTTTTCATTCTGTCTCTTTCCTTCCTCCTTCCTCCCTCCCTCCCTCCTCCCTCCCTCCTCTCTTTCTCTCTCTCTCTCCTTCCTCCCTCCTCCTACTTCTTTCTTTCTTTCTTTCTTTCTTTCTCTTTCCTCCCTCCCCCCCTCCCACTTCCTTCCTTCCTTCCTTCCTTCCTTCCTTCCTTCCATCCTTCCTTCCTTCCTTCCTTTCTCACTTCCTTCCTTCTTTCCTTCTTTCCTTCTTTCCCTCCCTATCCCCTCTCTCTTCTTATCCCTGCCATAAATCATGATGATCACAAAGCTGGTCACCTACATGACCAACCTGATTTTACAACCTTTCTTGTGACGGTCAGTAAGTGGTCATTAAATGGTTTTTGAGAAAAACATAAATCATGGGCAGATAACCACAGGATACTGCAAAACCCCATAGAAGTGGACTGGTTAATGAGCACCTGAAATACGTTTATGTGAATGTAAGGGAGGGCCCAGCCTTGGAGCTTCACAATTGTGTCATAAAAAGCCTTTGGGGGAGTCTGTCATAAATTTGAATGGTCATTAAATGACTGGTCATAAGTCGAGGAATCTATCTATCTATCTATCTATCTATCTATCTATCTATCTATCTATCTATCTATCTATCTATATCTTCTTTCTATTTATCTCTAATTATCAAGGAATATGTGGGTTCCTGTGGTCAGAATACTGGGCTGATGATTGGTGTTCTCGTGTTTGAAACCTGTTGTTGCCTCAGGGCGGGTTGAGTTCCCATCACATGCTCCAGCTTCTGCCGACCCAGCAGTTCAAAAGTGGGCAACTGCAAGTAGATTAATGGCTAATAAATCTAAGTAATGGGTACCACTTTGGTTGGGAAACTTCGTGGGGAAGTGAAAGGGGTATTCCTCCAGCAATGGTGATGTCACCAGCAAATCTTTTCACCACAGAAACACTTTGGTGGTTTTCAACTGGACAGCCATTGGCCCAAAATGGTATAGGGTCTCCTGCTTGAGCAGAGGGTTTGACTACCAGACCTCCAAGGTCCCTTCCGACCAGTAGTGGGTTCCGTTGACCTTCGCTACCAATTTGGAACTGTGAGCGCGTGTGTGCACATGCTTGCTTCGCTCGCACACGGCGCTTCTGTGCATGCTCAGAATCGTGATGGGTGGGCAGAGCCTCCTGACGCCGCCACTACTGATTTGTCCGAACCGGATAGAACCGGTAGAAACCCACCATTGCTTCCAACTCTATTACTATGCTATTCTGATGCTCCTGTTTTAAACATATTAGAATCAATTGACCCTGACATTTGAGCATTTTTTTAAAAATCTACCAATGAAAATCTGATTTGATTTTCTAAACATCGCATCCCCATTTCTCAGAAGCCCTATCTTAACAGAAGCCTCTATTATAAGCCAGGGCTCCTTATGGCCTCAGTTTGGTTGGGAGCTTACCCCGACTGGTTATTCAACCTTCCCATGGACCTATAATTAAAATCAGCCAATACAATTCATTAAATAACATTTAAGGCACCTGGTGTACCGGGCAATCAAGTAATAAGCCAACAAGTTGGCAATTTATGGGCAATTTAAGCCGAAGAATATTGAAAGCTGATTATTGACATCCGTCAGAACAGCCCCAGTTAATCAACGGTGAACATTTAGTACCTTTTTAAGTTCACAGAGAGGTGGCAAGGAGCAGAGAAAAGGCAAGGAGCAGAGAAAATTGTCATGGTCCGCCAGCAGTCTGCGGAGCTGGCAGCGGAGTCAGACAGTGAGGAGACAATGGGCCAGTCCTGGAGTCAGGGGAAGGCCCGGATGAGGGCTCTGCATCAGAGGCAGAGATGGGGCCAGGGCCATCTGGGAGTGATGTGTGGACTCCGGAGCCTCCAGAGGTGGACAGCAGAGAGGCAGAGGAACAGGAGGAGCCTGTTCCTAGTGCATGCATGCAAAGAGCTGCCAGAAGGCAAGAGCAGCTGAAGCAAAAAGGGCAACTCAGGAATAAGGCCAGGAGATGATTGGCCCCTCCCATAAGGTTTAAAAGAGCAGCGGCGGCTCTTGGGCTCTTTGTAGGAAAGCAACGTTGCTACAATTGTTTCTTGTCTGTGTCTCCTGTTTTTGAACTTCGTGGGGTTCTTGCTAAGAAAAGCCTTTGGCAGGGTGCCAAAGAAGACAAAGGTTTGCGATAAGGCCGAAGGACTTTTTCTGAAGGACTTTGTTTTGGACTTAATTTGGACTAATAATTACTCCATTCTCAGCTGTTCTAATAAAATATATTTGTTTAGGACTGATTGTGTCAGGTAATAACCACTTGGGCCTAAGTCACAACAAAAATAGCACTTTCCATACAATGAGAAAAAGTTGGCGAGCCAGCTGAAAAAGAAGGGCAGAGCCGAAAGCGGAGGAAGCTTTAAGAGACCCTTTCATTTCGCACAGCAATCAGCCACAGAAGGAGAAAGAGGAACGAGAAAAATAAAGACTTTCTCCACAATAAAGGAAACCAGCATATTTTTTTTTGAGCTTCCTGCAGGAGCCAAGAAAGAGGAACATTTATAAGAGGTAGCATTCATACACCAAACACAAGTGCTAAGAGGGCGGGGGAATTTTCTTTCTTTCTTTCTTTCTTTCTTGCACCAACATCACTTCACCTGGGAATGGAAATAGAACAGAGAGGAAGTTTCTGGAGGGAAGAGAGAGAGAGAAAGAAATCGAAGAAAGGTTTCTCAAGGACCAAATAGAAATATCTATGGAGATTTTCAATCATCCAGGTCATGGGATGCCCCAAAGGTGCTTTTTTGTTGTTGTTTATTTATTTATTTTGTCACAACATCATATAAAAAGATTATATAGTATATAAACATATATATGAATAAATATTAGGAGGTATAAGCATATTTATATATAGGAAGAAGAAAAGAAAAACAATAGGACAGGAACGGTAGGCACGTTTGTGCTCTTATGCACGCCCCTTATGGTCCTCTTAGGAATGGGGTGAGGTCAATAGTAGACAGTTTTTGGTTAAAGCTTTTAGGATTATGAGAAGAGACCACAGAGTCAGGTAAAGTATTCCAAGCACTGATGATTCTGTTACAGAAGTCATATTTTCTGCAATCTAGATTAAAGCGGTTGACATTAAGTTTAAATCTGTTGGTTGCTCTAGTATTATTGCAATTAAAGCTGAAGTAGTCTTTAACAGGAAGGACATTACAATAGATGATTCTATGAGTTAAACTTAGGTCTTGTCGAAGGCGACTGAGTTCCAAGTTTTCTAAGCCTAGGATTTCAAGTCTGGTGGCATAAGGTATTTTGTTGTTTTCAGAGGAATGGAGAACTCTTCTTGTGAAATATTTCTGGACTCATTCAATTGTATTGATGTCAGAGATGTGGTGAGGGGAATGCCTTTTTCAAAAGGCAACTGGACTTTTCTTTGTTTTTTTTTCCCCCTTGAAAATGTTTTGCTTCTCATCCGAGAAACTTCTTCGGTTCTGACTGAATGGTGGGGAATGGAAGGATTTCTCTTCCTTGCAGTCAGAGGAGGTATTCAACCAGTTTGCACTGGTTCAGGTGAACCAGTAGCAGCGACTATGGGCCCACCCACCCCGGCAAAATGCTGTGCTATTTAGCTACGTTTTTGAGGCCAGGAGCATGCGTGGAAGGTGCGCACGTGTTCAAAGCACATGCGCAGAAGGCCAGGTGCAGATGGCCAGGTGGGTGTGGTGTGGCTTGGTGGGTGTGGCAGGAGAAGGATACTGCAAAATATCTATTCCCTCCCTACTCCTGGGGGAAGATATGGCAAAATCTCCATTCCCACCCCCCTCTGGGACAAGCAAGAGGTGGTATTTGCCAGTTCTCTGGACTACTCAAAATTTCCGCTACCGGTTCTCCGAACTGCTCAAAATTTCCACTAAAAGTTCTCCAAACTGCTCAAAATTTCCACTAAAAGTTCTATGAACTACTCAAAATTTCCACTAAAAGTTCTCCAAACTGCTCGAAATTTCCACTACCGGTTCTCCAAAACCTGTCAGAACCTGCTGGATTTCACCCCTGGTATATAAGTCTAAATGCTATTGCTACTTCCAGTCTAATTAAACAGTGAGTTGTGATTTCTGACAAGAATTTCCTAGTCAGACATATATTATTTTTTCTGGTTGAAACTGTGATCAGCTAAGCTAGGCTTGAATGGCTGACATTCCATGGCAATTGTGTGGTAAAGATATTTCTAAGGCTCTATTTGTTCAATGGAATGTGAGAATGAACTTGGAAAGGGAGTGGGGAAGAGATACTGCCTGGGGAAGAATAAGTGTTATGTCCCACTCCCCACTTCACAGAGCAAACGCAAGACATGTGTCTCCCAGTCTTTTTATTTGCTACAGACCTGATTTTCTTCAATTGAGGAAATACTTGGCAGTGACCATGCAAAGGCCTGCCAAGTTCGGAGTCTGTTATCTCGTATCCAAGATCCGTTGCCAAAACTCACTGACAAAACTCCTTTAATCCTCCAACAACCGAGCCGCAGTGCGCCCTTGGTAGTTTTTTTGTCCGTCACAAGGGCCACATGGCAGCTCCACCCACATTTATACCCTGTGGGATGTGGGTCAGTGACTCAGCAATCTCTGAGCCTGCCACACCTTTTCCTCTGTTGCACACGCTTATCTTTACATCGCTGCCTCAGATCAATCCAGGATTGATCGTCAGCAGCTGGGACTTTAAGCGTCGCCAGGGAGGAGGAGGGTGCGGGAGAGGGAGGCCTTGTCAGCTCCTCCTCCTGGCCAGCAGCTGGAACTTAGGGTGGTGCCAGTGAAGAGGGTCCTGGCAAGGGAGGCCTGTCTGGCTCCTCTCCCTCACTTCCCGAGTCACTCTCCTCCATGAGAACAGGCTCAAGGGCCGGAGTCAGAACAATAAGATTAAAGGAACTCAGAATTGAGTAAGGGGTAGAGCAAGAAATTTAGAAACTAAAATCTCCCCTAACTTTGTGATGATGATGCTATCCATTCAGTCATGTCTGACTCTTGGTGATTCTATGAGCCAGGTTCTCTTCACATCTTTTGATCTTGCCGCATTTCTTTGAGTTGTTCTATGCTCTGGCTGATATCAGCTTTGATGGTGTCCAGCCACAGAGTTCTTTGATGGCCTGGTTTCCTTTTACTGCTAATTCTTCTGGACATAATTGCTTTCTCCAGTAAATTCCCCCACATGACATGGCCAAAATAAGTGAGACACAGTTTTATGATTTTGCCTTCCAGTGACATGTCTGGTGTTATGCGCTCCAGTAGTTGCTTGTGTCAGTTTTGGAAGGCAATTTTCTTTTTGCTTATTAACTGCCACATATTTTAGCTGGGAAAGTTGGGAGGGGGTTGTTGTTGGAGCGGTAAAAAGTTAGTCATAACAACATTCTGTATTCAAGGACATCCAGGGTCTGATGGAGACTGCCTGAAGATTGTATCCAATTGAGTGTGAAGAGTTGAGTGGACAATGTGATGAACTTGTGGGTGTGGGGCAGGGCTGTGAACTGTCAGCTGGGTGTGGAAAACCTGGAAGCTTTCAGTTTCAGGTTTTCTCAGCTGTGCCAACATGACATCTCTAAAAAATTGGAACTTTGAGGAACCTCAAGCCTCAGAGCATTTTTTCATTGGGGGTGTTCCTTGGAACCCTGACAGCTTGTTAGTCACCTTTGCTGTCCAAGGAATACGCAGGAAACTTCTCCTGCCTTAACTTACAGTAGTGGCCAAAATTGTGGAAACCTTTTGGGAAAAGTGTATTTTCTAAAGCTAGCTAATAACACTGCTTTTTTTTTTTTGGAATATTACCATAAAATTATATATCAATGGAAAGATAATTTAATCAAGAATGTAATGCAATAATTTTGATGAAGGATTTGCTATTAGAATAGGAGCTACAGTATAAAGAAGAAAAGTGAAACACGTAGAAAAAATGAGATTTACAAAAATTATTATCACATCAGTTAGTACTTAGCTGGGTAACCTTTAGCATGAATTACGGCCTTACAACGTCTTCCCATGGAGTGAACCAAGTCTTTTAGTTCTGCAGCCGTTCTAATGTGAAACCAAGATTGAATGATGGCTTCTATTAACTGGGTTTTATTGCTGGGTCGCTTCTGTCTAACCAGTTTCTTTAGTTGACTCTATAGATCTTCCATTGGGTTAAGGTCTGGGTTCTTCCCAGGCATTCCAGCAGTGGAATAGGATTATCTTGAAACTCCCCCCAAAAAGTGGTGTTATTAGCCATCAAAAATACACTTTCCCCAAAAAGTTTCCACAATGTTAGCCACTACTGTATAACAATAGCACTAGCACTTAGACTTATATACAGCTTCTCAGTACTTTACACCCCTCTCTAAGCAGTTTACAAAGTCAGCCTATGGCCCCCAACAATCTGGGTCCTCATTTTACTGACCTCGGAAAGATGGAAGGCCGAGTCAACCTTGAGCCTGGTGAGATTCGAACTGCCAAATTGCAGGCAGCCTGGCAGTCAGCAGAATTAGCCTGCAGTACTGCATTCTAAACATTGCACCACCGAATGCTCATCAAATAGTTCGAAAGCATGCAAATGCAAATAGATTAATAGGTACCAATTCGGTGGGAAGGTAACGGCATTCTTGTGTACCTTTGGCATATATCAAGCTGCTGGCAGTTGGCAGAGTCAGCCTGCAATACTGCATTCTAACCACTGTGCCACCATGGCTGCTTCTTCTCAGATGATAAAAAGAGACAGTGGGAGATTTGCACTTTCAGACTTGCAAGGTTCTTTCAATGTAGCCTTAGAAGAAATTAGTGTTGTGCCTTGTCCTCCCTCCTCTCCTCAGCCGGGCCCCTCCCATCTCCTGCTATCCGATTCAGAGTCTGATAATGAAGAGGAATGGCCTGGCATGCCTTCAGCCCCCAGCCCTGGCACCTCACTCCTACAGCGTGTGAGCACGAAGCCAGCCACGTGCTAGAATTGCCGGCAGCAGATCAGGAGGAGGGGAATTCACAGTGGACGGATCCCCACTTCTGGAGAATGGAGAGGCGACGTCAGCAAAAGGAAGGGAGGGGCAGGCCTGGATAAGTGCTGAGTCATGGACCCACACCCCACGGCCTATATGAAGGATCTGCTTTTTGGCATTCCTTGAGTCAAGCAAAGTCTCCTCTGGTTTGCTGAAGTCACACCTTGGATTCCTGCCTGCCCTGAGAAATCTGAAAGGAATTTGGCAAAGCTGCAGAGGCTTCGTGGCCACACTTGATACAGACTTCCCAGACCCGTCCGTCGGAGGGGGAGTGGGACACGACACTTAGTTCACTTTGTCATGTTTCTCAGGTAGACCATGCTATAGCCTTGTCTTGCCTATTCCATAGTATTAATTTGAATTTCCACCGAAACATTTTAATTCATAAATATGAATATGAGCATGCGCACATAACTTTTCAAGCAATTCCATCATACAGCGTCACATTAAGAATTCACAATGGAGCATTTTGCAATGATTGAACTCCTGTTCTGAAACATGTTGTGATTTTACAAGACCCAGTAGAATTTTCTTCCCATTCTTTTTTAAAAAGTAAAGGTTCCTCTCGCATATATGTGCTAGTCGTTCCTGACTCTAGGGGGCAGTGTTCATCTCCGTTTCAAAGCCGAAGAGCCAGCACTGTCCGAAGATGTCTCCATGGTCATGTGACCAGCATGACTCAATGGCAAAGGCACACGGAACACTGTTCCCTTCCCACCAAAGGCGGTCCCTATTTTTCTACTTGTGTTTTTTACCTGCTTTCGAACTGCTAGGTTGGCAGAAGCTTGGACACGTAACGGGAGCTCACCCTGTTACGCGGCACTAGGGATTTGAACTGCTGAACTGCCGACCTTTTGATCAACAAGCTCAGTGTCTAAGCCACTGAGCCACCGCATCCCTTTTCTAGAGACCCCCAAATTCACTCCCCCCCCCCGTTCTTCCTGCCACTGAATGCTGCAATCCCCATTTTTATAGAAAGGCAGGGAGGGGGAAGATTTTAAATTTAACAGACTAGACCTGCAGTGTCCATCTTTATCGAGCTGCCGCGGTGATGTTTGGAAATGATGTCCAGGTGCTGAATTTTGTTTGACATCTTCTAAATCATTGCCGATTTGTTGACACACTGTTTCCTTGGTGGCAACAGAAGGAACATTTCAAAGCAGTTGTCAGAGAAATGTAAGATCTTCCTGGGAGTAGAGATGACAACGGGAAAATATGTATCTATCTATGTAGCTATACGCTGTCTTGCTTTGTTTTATAGATTTTTCTTTTCTCCTCCAGAACAAAGAAATCTGAAAATAACCTGTTTGTAATCCAGTGCTTATTATGTAGAAAAGCTTTGGTTTCAGCAAAAGATTTGCTTTATTACCTAATGCTCAGACTATACCTGTGAAGCTTTGTTTTCTTTTAAGTATACTATATAGAGAGATATCAAATAAGGGTTGTATTCTCTTACCTTCGCTACCAGTTCACAAATGTGAGCGCACCTCCGCGCATGCTCAGGGCCTTCCGCGCATGCTCAGGGCCTTCCACGTGTGCGCAGAGCACCAAAAATGTGGATAAATGTGATGTGATTATGTTCGGGCATGTGGGCAGAGCCATCCACAGCCGCCACTACTGGTTCACCCGAATTGGATAAAACCATCTGAATACCACCATTGGTATCAAATTCAGTTTCATTGTATTTGACCTTCGGGGGCCGGGGGGGCATGGCCAGTTCACTGACACTCATTGTTGTGACTTGTCCTCCCTCCTCTCCTCAGTCGGGCCCCTCCCATCTCCAACCGGGCCTTTTATCAGATTCCGAGTCTGATAATGAACGGCCTCTCATGCCTCCAGCCCCCAGCCCTGGCCCCATGCCCGGAGAGGCTGGCCCGATAAACTTCACTCATACAGCGTGTGAGCAGGAAGCCAGCCAGGTGCTGGAATTAGTGACAGCAGATCCAGCTGAAGACAATTCAGGGTGGGTGGACCCTTGCTTCCAGAGATCTGAGAGGCGATGCCAGCAGAAGGAGGGGTGGGGCAGGCCTGGATAAATGCTGAGTCACGGAGCCACACCCCACAGCCTATATAAAGGACCTGCTTTTGGCATTCCAACCTTAAGTCAAGCAAAGTCTTAGCTAGTTTGCTGATATCGGACTCTATCGCTGAAGTCAGAACTTGGACTCCTGCCTGCCCTCATAAACCTCGAAGGAACTTGGCAAGCTGCAGAGGCTTCGTTGCCAAGTTTGTTACGGATTTCCTTGCATTTCCTTGCATTTCCTTCCTCATACATCGGAGTGGGAGTGGGTCACAACACTCATCGAGTTTCCGTTTTTGGCCATGATTGCCCGCTTGGTCTTTGATTGCCCACTCAGGCGGGTTGCATAAGCCCTCCTTGAGCTCCACTTTTGCTGGCAGAGGGTTGCAGGAGCCTGTCGTGGTTCAATTTGCAACCGTGACTGCGGCCTTCTGCCAGTGAAAATGGAGCCCGGGAGCTCCATTTTTGTTGGCATAGGCACCACGGGCTGCTCCTTTGTTGTTTCCACAGTGGGCCCGCGGGCCAGCCCACTCCATGGGCTGAATCCGGCCTGTGGGCCTTGAGTTTGACACCCCTGCTGTATATTCTACCGTACTTCAGATTTGGAGTATAAAGGGTGTCTTAGTTTGGCAACTACATTCCGCTAAGCGGAAAATTACATGACAGCAACAGACTTGCAACAGTCACTTCTCATTTGGTTGTTAAGCGAATCACCATGTTCGTTCAGCAAAACATCACATGACCGTGACTTGCAATTTCACTTCTGCCTTTTTTCCGTTCGCTCTGCTTCATTGTTGCGAACCAATTTGCGAAGCACACAAATGGCAATCACCTAACCACAGGATGGTAACAGTTGTAAATGTGAGGACTGGATGCAGAGTTGGACTTTACACTCTTGTAACTTTGAGCAGTCACTGAACAAGACTGTCGGTAAGCAAGGACTGCCTGTGTGCAGCAAAATATATATATATTCTAGAATTCAAGATATTGTGCAATTACAATTTTTTGGAAAAAGAATAAAATAGAATAACAGATGGCACTTAACTATAGCTCAGCAACAATAGCCAGCTGGTCAAACAGTCTGAAATCAGCCCATGACTCAGAAATATCTGAACAAACAATATTCAGACTAATATTTCATTAAAAAAATGGTATTTGAAGACCTGTGTTCTGACCAACAAGCACAATTCAAAGTGCACCGATGATGTCTCCTCTAATGGTGATGAAATTAACAGTAACAGAGTTGGAAGGGACCTTGGAGGTCATCTAGTCCAACCCCTTGCTCACGCAAGAGACCTGTACCAGGAATTCGAACTGCCGAACTGCCGACCTTTCTGATCGACAAGCTCAGTGTCTTAGCCACTGGGCCTCCTAGTCAGGCAAATGTTTGCAACCAAACTCGGGGCTCAAACCAACAGCCTAACTACCAACCTGAGCTACTAATATTCAAACACATTTCTTTGATCGTTTTGCTCCAGAGATAAAATAGGCTGGACTGGACACTGGGACACTAAAGGCAGACCCCTCCCCTACTCTCTCAGCTTTTAATGATGAAATTTAGCTCAGGTCTTAAAACTGTTGGGAACTTTGATGTGATAAAATAACAACTGGAGACAGAACAGCAGGTATCCAAAGGACGATGTATGAATTCAAACCTGTTCTATTCACAGCCCCAAAGTGTAGGTGTGAATTTTAACAGTCTTTCGCACAGTAAGGAAGCAACGGAGGCCTTTGAAAAATGCCAAGCCAGCGAAATTTCTTTTAAAGGAAAGAAATCATAGCAGAAAACATAGTCAGGAGCAACCCAGAAAGCCTGCTGCTCCCCCTCCCTCTTACAAATATGGCGATTTGGCAAACAGGAAAATCAGGTGTGGATCAGTGTGAAGAAAGATGGAATATTCGGCCGAAAGTGGCCGAAAACACCGACCGCTGCCCCAATCAGGCCAGAGGAACCGTCGTCCATGCCCTGACCTTGCCCCGACCAGCCGAGCTCTTTCCGGGGGCAGAAACCCCCTCTTCGGGCTGGTGAGATGTTCCCCCAACCGGGACGGGGGGCGAAGCTGTCAAAATCGACCCCCCTCCTGCCAAGACTGACTAAGAAAGATCACCATTCCTCTCCGTTGTCTCTAGCACAGTGCCATCTTGCGCATGTGTAGAAAGGTAAAGTGTTGGTCTTACCCTGGAATTATAAAGTGGCCTTGGTCATTGGAATATTGCATCCAGTTTTGGTCACCGCAATGAAAAAAAAAAGATGTGGAGACTCTAGAAAGCGTGCAGAGAAGAGCAACAAAGAGGATTAGAGGGCTGGAGGTGTTGTGACCCAGGCCCAGTGGTGGGATAGAAATAATTTAACAACCGGTTCCCTGCCCTGGATAGGCATGGCTTGGTGGTCATGTGACCATGTGGGCATGGCCAACTCAATGTCACTCACGTCGATGGGCGCTTCCCCTTAGCTGTTACAATGTAATAAGGGTTAACCAGAGAGGCAGTTTCTGTAAGCAGGGCAATAAAGATTAGGCTAGAAACAACACCAGAATGTTTCCTTCCTGCCTTCCTTACAGGATTAGCCCTGTAAAGTGGAAAAAATCAAAATAAGATTTCTTCCAACAACCAGTTCTCCAAACTGCTTAGAAAGTTAACAACTGCTTCTCCCAAATAGGTGAGAACTGGCTGAATCCCACCACTGCCCAGGCCCAAGTAGGTAGTAATAAATTAGTCTGTGGAAAAACAAACTTTATTCAAACAGCTGGGAATTACTTCATTCCCAGCGTTGTTCAACTCAAAGTAAAACAAATGCCTCCCAACACAAATTCCTCAGTTATCTCACAAACCTTAGTCCAATTAGGCAAACTGCCAAAGGCCCTTCCTGGCAAACATCCAGAAGCCACAAAAACAAAGACATACACGATGCAAAGGATGGAGCAGAAGACGCAGCTACAACGTTGTTTTCTGGCAAAGCTGAAACGCCATTGCTGGTCTGTTTTAAGCCTTATGGGAGGGGCCAATCATCTCTTGGCCCTATTCCCGAGTTGTCCTCTTTGCTTGAGCTGCTCTTAACTTCTGGCAGCTCTTCTCACGTGTGCATTAGGAACAGGCTCCTCCTGTTCCTCTGCCTCACTACTATCAGTCTCTGGAGGCTCTGGAGTCCGCACCTCACTTCCCAACAGCCCTGATCTCATCTCAGCCTCATCGCTGTCCGACTCCGTTGCCAGCTCTGTAGGCTGCTGACAGACCACAAAGGAGGCTAAAATATACGAAGAAAGGTAGCTGGAATTGGCTATGTCTAGTTTGATGAAAAGAAGGACCAGGGGTGACATGATAGCAATCTTCCAGTATTGGAAGAGGCCGCCACAAAGAAGAGGGGGTCAACCTATTCTCCAAAGCACTTGAACGCAAGATAATAAACAATGGATGGAAAATAATAAAGGAGAGAAGCCAACTAGAACTAAGAAGAAACTTTGTGATGTAACAATTAATCAGTGGAATGACTTGCTTCCAGAAGTTGTGAATGCTCCAACACTGCAAGTTTTTAAGAAGAGATTGGACAACCATTTGTCTGAAATGGCATAGGGTTTCCTGCCTAAGCAAGTGGTTGGACTAGATTCTAGAAGACCTCCAAGGTCCCTTCCAACTCTGTTATTCCATTAAACATAATTGCAGAAAAAACAATTGCTACCAACCTGCCTTCCATTGAGGACCTGTATACTGCACGAATCAAGAAGAGGGCCGTGAAAATATTTGCAGATCCCTCGCATCCTGGACATAAACTGTTTCAACCCCTACCCTCAAAACGACACTATAGAGCACTGCACACCAGAACAACTAGACACAAGAACAAATATAAACAAATAATTCCATCAACACTGTCAGACTATTTACTGAATCTGCACTACTATTAATCGTTTCATAGTTCCCATCACCAATCTCTTTCCACTTATGACTGTATGACTGTAACTTTGTTGCTGGCAATCCTTATGATTTATATTGATATATTGACCATCAATTGTGTTGTAAATGTTGTACCTTGATGAACGTATCTTTTCTTTTATGTACACTGAGAGCATATGCACCAAGACAAATTCCTTGTGTGTCCAATCACACTTGGCCAATAAAATTCTATTCTATTCTATAATAACCTCATTGCCTAGTTACAGAAATTTCTGGTCCCAATAGAGGTGGTTAGTCAAGGGGGTTGGACTAGAAGACCTCCAAGGTCCCTTCCACCCCTGTGATTTTATGACAACCTGAACGTCACACACTGCAGCTTTTGTTTATCACAAGAGACCAAAGACCAGCTATAATTCTCTTTGTTAAAAAACAAGACAAGGGTAAGTTTCACCTCGCTGTATTACGACAACACATTTGTTCAAGTAAATAAACAGTAGATCCCTCTGGACGTTATTGACAGTAGACATAATTCAAAAGCTCTGAAAACATCTCACCTTGTGCTTGTCCTGATTTTGGCAAGTGTCACAATGTACATTCTGGTTCTAGCAATTTTCAGGACACAAGACAGACATAAAAGTCGTTAAAGCGAGGGTGAAAACGCCGGGAAATGTTGTAAGAGCAGCGCGAACGGAATTAAAGCCAACGACGAGCCGCAGAATTCAAAGCGATTCCAAGAAAGGTAGTAAAATGAACACGGGGGATATTAAACCTATTAAAAATGTTGGTAATGTTGTGAAGAAAACATTGGAACTTGGTCCAGTTCCAAGCCGGCAGAAAGGCACTGAAAATCAACTGGAGGCAGGTCGCATTTGGGAAAGGAGGTCTCGGTTTATTTAGTATGATTATTATTATTATTATTTATTCGATTTTTATATTGCCCTTCTCCCGAAGGACTCAGGGCTTTTGTACAGCCAAAAGTAAAAAACAGACAATACAATATACAATTTAAAATACAAGTTAAAAAACAGTAGCCAGAAACTTCGGTGGCAGCAACATGTTTCTGGGGTGGCTGACAAAATATGGGTAGAGAGTAGGTGGGCTTTTATACATTCTATGGGGCCTTGTGGTTGAGATGCCTGTTCATATGCAAAAACAAGCCCTTTAATATTCTCTACATGGGGCTCCCCTTGAAGGGCATCTGGAGGCTGCAGTTGGTTCAGAATGCAGCTGCGCGGGTGATAGAGGGAGCCCCTCGTGGTTCCCATGTTACACCAATCCTGCGCAGACTGCACTGGCTACCTGTGGTCTTTTGGGTGCGCTTCAAGGTTTTGGTTACCATCTTTAAAGCGCTCCATGGCCAAAGGCCGGGTTATTTACGGGACCGCCTACTGCCACCGATTGCCTCCCACCGACCCGTACGCTCTCACAGAGAGGAACTCCTTAGGGTGCCGTCCGCCAGGCAGTGCAGACTGGTGACACCCAGAGGAAGGGCTTTCTCTGTGGGGGCTCCCACCCTCTGGAACGAGCTTCCCCCAGGGCTGCGCCAACTTCCCGACCTCCAAACCTTCCGCCGCGAGCTTAAGACACATCTATTTATTTGTGCAGGGCTAGCCTAGGGTTTTTAGTTTTAAATTTAGTTTTAATGGGGTTTTATATTATTTTAGTGATATTTTAATTTCGGCCTAATTAATAAGTTTTTTAATTATTGTTTTTACTTGTATTATTCTTATGTTTTTATTTGGCTGTACACCGCCCTGAGTCCTTCGGGAGATAGAGCGGTATAAAAATTCGAATAAATAAATAAATAAATAAATAATGGCTGTTGCCAGATTCCTGTAGGGTCATGTAGGGCTCATGGCTGGCTCTAGGGCCATGATGGGGCGTGCATAAGAGCACAAACATAAGAGCACATAAGAGCACAAACGTGCCTACCGTTCCTGTCCTATTGTTTCCTTTCATTATATCCAATTAATATAGTTATTACATGCTTATGCTCATGTATATGCTTATATATTATATAGTTATTTTCATGCTTATGCTTACATATACTGTTGTGACAAATAAATAAATAAATAAATAAATGGCGAACCTATGGCATGCGTGCCACAGGTGCAGGGGTGGGTTTCAGCCAGTTCGCGCCACTTCGGGAGATCCGGTTGTTAACTTTCTGAGCAGTTTGGTGAACCAGTTCTTGGAAAAAATCATTAGCGGAGAGAACGGGATGTTGAATTATTTGAATCCCACCACCGCACAGATGGCAAGGGGAGCCATATTGGTGGGCGTGCAAGCTCAACTCCAGCACACATGTGTGCACCGGCCAGCTGATTTTCAGGCCTTCTGGGCCCACCAGAAGTAGGGAAACAGGCTGCTTCCTGCCTCCGGAGGGCCTCAGGGGGTGCTGGGGAAGGCCCGTTTCTCTCTCACCAGGCTCCAGAGCCTTTCTAGGAGTATGGGGAGGGCGAAAAACCCGGAGGCCAGAAACAGCCCATTTGGCCAGATCTATGGCAGTCGAGATGCCACCAGTGATGCTGGCCCGGAAGGCTACCAGGGGCATTGCCTGACTCAAACCGTGGCCACCTATGCCAGATATTAGTTGCCGGGGGGGCGGGGGGGCGGGCAGTGTTAGCCACAGGGTAATTGGGGATAAGTGGCAGTTAACTGCTGGGGGATTGGGGGTGGGTGGGGCATTAAAGATAAAAGCAGCGCTGGAAGGCGGATGCTCCCAGCACTGACTTCACATGGCTTATTGCATTTTCACCGCGTTCGTTCCGTGGCTTGCCTGTTACGGAGGAAATAAAGACACAGTTCCGGCTGCTCTGGCGGGCGATTCGTGTTGGCTTTGTTTTCGTTCCAGCCAGGCCTGCTCTGACACACATCTTTAAGCTGCCAAGATTGAAAAACACTGGTGTAATCAATACGGATTGATTCATTTTTAGTGAAGAACACATTAAAAGCGTACACATTTAATCAGAATAGAGCTGGAAGGGACCTTGGAGGTCTTCTAGTCCAACCCCCTGCTCAAGCAGGAGACCCTTATACCATTTCAGACAAGTAACTATCCAATCTCTTCTTAAAAACCTCCGGCGATGAAGCACCCACACCTTCCAAAGGCAACTTCTGTTCCACTGGTTAATTGTTTGTTTGTTTGTTTGTTTATTTATTTATTTATTTATTTATTTATTTATTTATTTATCGTATTTGTATACCGCCCTATCTCCCAAGGGACTCAGGGCGGTTCACAGGCAAATAAAAAAGTACATATAAATACAGAATAAAATATCAATTAAAAAACTTATTCTACACAGCCAAATAATTAAAAAGAACAATATAAATAATAAAACCCATTAAAACCAATATAAATTTAAAATCTAGTCCAGTCCTGCGCAGATGAATAAATATGTTTTAAGCTCGCGGCGGAAGGTTCTCGTTGTTAGGAAGTTGCTCCTCCTGAATGCCATAAATTGCAGAAACTGGAAGAAATCTGGTCATATTGGAGGAATGTGAATTCCTATTTCTTCATAAAGGAAGACAGAAGGAGTTTAAAAAAAAACTTGGGGGAGGAAAGCCAAGCTAATTGATCCATCAATCTGGGGGCAGGGATTTCATTGTGTAGATCAGTGGTTCTCAATCTTTATAGTGCTGCGACCCCTTTAATACAATTCCCCACGATGTGGCGACCCCAACCGTAAAATTATTTTCGTTTTGAATTTATCGCCCCTGAAGCCGTATTGGCTAGCGATCTAAACTGCTTGCGATTGCCTTGAGGACGGAGGCATTAAAGCGGAGACTCCTCTCCTATTAAGTTTTTTGCGCCTGAAGCCAGATTAGGCTAGCGATTGGGAGTGATTGCAGCTGGCTTGAGAGGGAGACATCAGAGCAAAGATTTCTCTCTTTTTTAATTCATCGCGCCTGAAGCCGAATTCGGCTAGCGATTTGAAGAGCCTGCAGCTGGCTTGTGGAGTCAACCATTGGAGCGCGATTCTTCGACTCGCAAGTATACTTCCCATATTTCTGATGGTCTTAGGTGACCCCTGGCAAATTGTCATTCGACCCCCAACGGGGTCGCAACCCACAGGTTGCGAACCGCTGGTGTAGATGCAGTTTTTCTTATCCAAAGTTTCCCAAGAGTTCATGTTTATGGGATACTGGTCCTCACACTTACGACTGTTGCAGCATCCCGTGATCCTGTGATCAAAATTCAGGCGCTTGCAACTGGCATGTGTTTGCAACCAATGCCATGCCCCAGGGTGTGTGTGATGGCCTTTTATGACTTTCCAACAAGCAAAGCCAATGGGGAGGAAATGGGATTCACTTAATAGCCCTGTGATTCATTTAACAATGGCAGTTTAGACTTCCTGTTTGGCAACGTAGGTGATGGCGGTGATCTTTATGATCACCAACCTCTGGATTATGTGGAATCGCTAGGACAGTTTAAATCTGCTGTCCAGTGGTTCGAAAAACCCTCTTTTCGGGAGAAGAAGAGATGGTGAGCTGAGGGCAGAGGTTGAATTTCCCTAAAGCCCCTGAGAAAAAAGGGGTTTGAAGGGTTAAGTTCCCTCCAGCAACCCGAAGTGCTCCAGATCCGAGGATTTTTCTGCTTTGGCGGAACCAATCACCACGACCAAACACCGAGATTTATTTTGGACAATAAAGGATTATACCGGACAGAACGAAAGTGGGAGAACTTTATGCAAGTAGCCAAGCCAATTCCCCGATACTTTGTAACAAGTTTGGAAACAGCAAGAAAATGGAGGCGAATTGTTAACAAGTTAACGAGTGGAAAGCGAAAGTGATACTTTCAGCGTTTGCCGTCTGCCCCTGGTAAATTGCATGTTATTTGCTACTTCAACTTTTTAACTCTTTGCTGCCTAGAATCTAGGGGATATTTTCTTTTTAAATATTGCTTTAAAAGACTGTGTTTCTCAGAGGTTAAGAAGATTTAAAGCGAATATTAAGTTGGACATAAATAAATAATTTTATAGAAGATGGCAGCCAAACAATTAAAGTCTACTGTAACAAAGGGCTCTGGAATTTCATCAGCTGGTGCCTCTCCAGCTCATACAGCAGAGACTAGAACATTGAATTTAGAGGCGGTACAAGAGAACTTAAAAGACTTTATGCAAGAAAAATTTAAAGTAATAACTGATGAGATGTCTGAAATGAAAGAGCAGATATCAGAAATTCAAGTGGGAAATAAAGAAGTTAAGGAAGGATTTGTAATTGCAGTACAAAGTTTGGCAACAAATGTGATTTTATTAGAAGAGGAGATGGAAGAAATTAAGCAACATAATTCAAAATTAGATAATAAAATGGCTGAATTTCAAAGTAAAATGGAAAAAACAGATGATGAAATAGTTTTGATACAATATAGAAATATGGAATTTGCTCTAAGAATCCGTGGTCTGAAAATGGTTTGAATTCACCGCAGAAGAGAAGGAAAGTATTTCACTATTTGAAACAATTTAAAAATGACATTACCTGTTTACAAGAAACACATATTAGATCTTTAGACCAGAAATATTTGATAAATTCAAAACTGGGAGTACATTTTGTTGCCTCCTCTTTGGAGAAAAAAAATGGTTTAGTTATATATATAAAGAAGGATATATCAGCAAAATTAATTGAGGTGGATAAGCAAGGAAGATACATTGCTATTGAACTTTTGTTGGAGGGAAAGAAGACATTATTAATAGGAGTTTATGCTCCGAATCAACAACAAGAAAATTTTTTCAAGTTTTTACATAAAAGAATAGTATTTTGGGATTATAAATCATATATATTAATGGGTGATTGGAATGGTGTGTTGGATACTCAAAAAGACAAAAAAAGTTTAAGGAAGATATCAAGCCGGGCGAAATTACCAAAGGCTTTTTTTGAAATGATGGAGGACTTGGAATTAAGAGATATTTGGAGAGAACATAATACAGAAGAGAGGGATTTTACCTTCTTTTCTGACAGGCATCAATCATTTTCGAGGATTGATTTTATTTTGATTTCTAATGATTTGTACTCTAGAGTGAAGAAGACGAAGATTTGTTCAAGAACTCTATCTGATCATAGTCCGGTTTGGATTGAATTTGATCGGGAAAAGGAGGCTAGGAGATCATGGAGGTTGAATGAGAATTTGTTTAAATATGAACAAAATGTAAATGAATGTAAAAAGCAAATGAAAGAATTTTTTATTATGAATATGAAAAAAGAAACATCTATAGAGATGATTTGGGACGCTAGTAAGGCGTATATGAGAGGAAATCTTATACAAATGAATATTAAATATAAAAATAAATTGCAGAAAAAGAAAAAGGAATTGGAAGAGGAAATTAAAAAGAAAGAACAGTTATTGATAAATAGCCCAGGAAATAGTAAAATAAAAGAATCAATAAATATATTAAGAGGTCAGTTTAACATGTTGATGGCAGAAAATGTGGATTGATTATATTCAAAATAAGTATCAGATAAAAAAATATCGAATAGCATATGAGTAAATTTAGGAAATATTTTGTATTAGATATATTTCTGAAGGAGAGGGGAATTGAGAGTGTGATTAAGTGTGGAGTGACTAGAGATTATAATTTAGGAATTATTTTGGATTATGATTGTTAGTTTTGATACCCTGCATTTTGTTCTGGGAAGTCGGGGTGGGGGTGGGGGGTAAGGGGAGGGAACTGGGGGTTTGAGGTAGAGATGGAGTGATGGTTAATGTACAGGGATTATTGAAGAATTAATGTAGGGTCGGGTCTGCCCAGTTACCATTTTAGAACGGTGGGGAGCGAGAAAAGAGAGAGTAGGAGGTAGTAGGAAAGAGGAGAAGAGGAAGGAAGAGGGGTAGAAGAGGGAGAAGGAGTGGAGGGTGGAGGGAGGAGAGGATGTAGATAAGAGAAGGAGAGGAAGGTTTGGAAAGAAGGCAGAAGAAGGTAGAAGAGGGAAGAGAGTTAAAAAGGGGGGTGGTGACTGGGCAAGCCCGACTAATTGTATATAATTGTACATTGGATGAATTATTTGATATGATTGTAAAAATAAAACTTTTTTTATAAAAAAAAAAACAAAAAAAAATAATGGCAGTTTAACAGCCTTTTTCCCCTTATCTTTCATTTGCCATTTCTTTTGCTAACCCGTTCGTACGTCTTTCCAGAAAGTTGCCCGTTGTTGCTTACTGTAAAAATGTACAGTATAACTGATAAATATGGGGGGAAGAGAGAAAGATAAGAGAACACAGGTAGATCTCAACTTATGGCTAAGACAAAGAATACAGGTAGTTCTCAATTTATGACCATAATTGGGAATTTCCATTGCTCTTAATGGCACTACGCCTTTTTTTTAAACACACACAATTGTGTGCCATTTCACCAATGGCCTTAACTATAGTAAAAGCAGGGGTGGGATTCGAAGTGATACGAAAGAGGGGGGAGAGGCAGGTGCCAAACACATCTCAAACACAGTTTTTAAAGCTCTTAGAAGAAAAGACACTGATTTTTAGCAAAACAAGCAAAAACAAAAAGACCTCCAACACCCTCAGCATTTGATAGCTGGTAAAAAAAATGAAATATTTGCTCGGTAATATATGCACTATCAAACCTGGGTTAGCTATCAAGTAACCTGCGCAGAGATCTAAAGACATCCTACTTCAAAGAACAGCTGAGTGGACGGTTGGAATTATTTATTTTTTACCCAGAATTAAAGCAGGACATTGAACGACTGGTGCGCTTGGAAAATAATGGCACAGAGATATCTTGGAAAGGTTTTTAAGCCTGCATTGACTTGAAGACCTGTGTCGTGTCCCACCCCCACTCCGACAAACGAGTCAAGGAAGTCCGTAACAAACTTGGCAACAAAGCCTCTGCAGCTTGCCAAGTTCCTTCGAGGTTTATCAGGGCAGGCAGGAGTCCAAGTTCTGACTTCAGCGATAGGGTTCGATATCAGCAAACTAGATAAGACTTTGCTTGACTCAAGGTTGGAATGCCAAAAGCAGGTCCTTTATATACGCTGTGGGGTGTGGCTCCATGACTCATCGATTACAATGTCCTTCCTGTCGAAGACTACTTCAGCTTCAATTGCAACAATACACGAGCACACAATAGATTTAAGCTCAATGTGAACCGCTCCAATCTTGATTGCAGAAAATATGACTTCAGAAACAGAGTTGTTAATGCCTGGAATGCACTACCAGACTCTGTTATCTCTTCCCAGAATCCCCAAAGCTTTAACCAAAGACTATCTACCATTGACCTCACCCCATTCCTAAGAGGTCTGTAAGGGGCGTGCATAAGAGCACCAGCGTGCCTACCGTTCCTGTCCTAATATTCCCTTTGATTGTATCCAATTTCATATAGTTATTACATACTTATGATTATATATATGCTTATATATCGTATAGTTATTTTATGCTTATGCTTATATATAATGTTGTGACAAATAAAATAAATAAAAATAAAACAAATAAACATGCACAAACAAACCGGGCCGGGTTATTTACGGGACCGCCTACTGCCACCGATTGCCTCCCACTGACCCGTACGCTCTCACAGAGAGGGACTCCTGAGGGTGCCGTCCGCCAGGCAGTGCCGACTGGCGACACCCAGAGGAAGGGCTTTCTCTGTGGAGGCTCCCACCCTCTGGAACGAGCTTCCCCCAGGGCTTCATCAACTTCCTGACCTCAGACCTTCGCACGTGAGCTTAAGACACATCTATTTATTTGCGCAGGACTAGCCTAGGGTTTTAGTTTTTAAATTTAGTTTTTAATGGAGTTTTATATTATTTTATTTTAGTGATATTTTTAATTCGGCCTAATTAATAAGTTTTTTAATTGTTGTTTTTACCTGTATTATTTGCATGTTTTTATCTGGCTGTGAACTGCCCTGAGTCTTTCGGGAGATAGGGCGGTATAAAAATTCGAATAAATAAATAAATAAATAAATAATAAGTAAATAAACATCACACCTTTCACAGAATACAATGTATATAGCAGTGCTCAGAGTGGAGACAAAAATGACTTGCAAAGATAGAATTGCAGGAAAGAGGAATAATAAACACTGCTAGGTAAAAGGTAAAGGTTTCTAGGGGGCGCTGCTCATCTCCATTTCTGTTGTCCGAAGACTCTTCCATGGTCATGTGGTCAGCCTGACTATATGCCGAGGTACACAGAACGCTGTTGCTTTCCCATCAAAGTGGTACCTATTTATCTACTCGCATTTGCATGCTTTCGAATTGCTAGGTCAGTGTTGGCAAACCTATGGCGCTTCCGGCACGCGAAACCATCCCACAATGTCTTGCCCGTCAATGACTTCTTCCGCTTCAACCACAATAAGACACGGGCAAACAACTGATACAAACTTAAGGTAAATCGCTCCAAACTCGATTGCAGAAAATACGACCTCGGCAACAGAGTGGTTGATGCCTGGAACGCACTACCTGACTCTGTGGTTTCATCCCCAAATCCCCAAAATTTTAACTTTAGACCGGCTACTATTGTCTTCACCCCATTCCTAAGAGGACTGTAAGGGCCGTGCATAGGAGCACCAGAATGCCTACCGTCCCTGTGCTAATGTTCCCTTTAAGGTGCTTTGTGGCGCGTAAAATTTGAAATGAAAATTGTGTACAGGGAACGACACCACGTCCGTCTGGTTCTGTGTGTACAGAATTGTGTGAGAGCTGCCTCTGTCTTAACATCTGTCAAATTATGTTGCAGTGAAAGAATTTGCCTGCTTCTGCCAAACAAAGCAAAACAACGATCAACTTTTTAATGAATGCTATCAGGAGGAGTAATGTTGCCATCGGAAGTCCGCAACGGATTTGATTTTTCTCGCAACAACTCGAAAGTGATTTTTTAAAACAAGAGATGGAGAAAATGTTAATGTATACAGCAGAAAGGGCTTTAAATAACTATCTGTCATACACAGTTAGACCAGAATCTCCCTTGTGTTAATTATGGAGCAATCAGAAGGTGACACCAAGAAGAATATTTATGGTAGGTTGAAAAGTCAATTATTTGGACTGTATCACTGCAAGCCACGTGGTGTTGCAATTTTAAATCCATCATCTTTGTCCAAGAATGGAAGAATGTATGAATAATTACATATCCCTTCTTTTTCCTGGGCCTTGCATGGTCTAACATATTTTAACTGGAACCAACCCTCAAGGAAAAGGCTCAAACACAGGTTGGTAATTTGATCAAGCAAGGGGGCTACACAAGGACCCCAGGTAGCGTTCTTGGGACCCTAGTAAAATATAGAGCCAGTTTGGTCTAATGGATAAGGTACCAGGCTAGACACAGGAGACTGGGAGTTCTAGTCCTGCCTTAGCCATGAAAGTTGACTGGGTAACCTTGGACCAGTCACCAGGAGATGGTGAGTTCTAGTCTTTCCTGAGGCATGAAAATCAGCTGGGTGACTTTGGACGAATCACCAGGAGACGGTGAGTTCTAGTCTCACCTTAGATATGAAAGCCAGCTGGGTGACTTTGGACCTATCACCAGGAGACGGTGAGTTCTAGTCTCGCCTTAGGCATGAAAGCCAGCTGGGTGTCTTTGGACCAATCACCAGGAGACAGTGAGTTCTAAGTCTCTCCTTAGGCATGAAAACCAGCCGAGTGACTTTGGTCATGTGGCTAAACTTTGAGCCAGATTCACTTAATAAACTATGTTACTAACTCAACAATTGCAATGATTCACTTAATAACTGGGGCAAGAAAGGTCATAAAATGGGGGCAAAACTCATTTAACAAAGGACTCACTTAGCAACATAAACTTTCGAAAGTCGAAAACTGTAGGAAATATATTGGTATTGAACGTAATTTCCACAGATGAAAAGATCTATGTAGTTGAACTTTGATAGATTGTACAAAGGTATATACTGAATATGAATTGATGGAAAAATTTGATGGAAATGTGGGAACCAGAGAAGTCGCATTATGTCCAATGTTTTTAACTGTATATTTAATAAAAAACTTTTTTTTAAAAAAGAGGATGTTTTCATTTGGGTCATGACAAAGTAAAATCCGGCAATAAAAGACACCAAAATCAACATTTCTGGAGCAAATGGAATCTTTTTAATTTTGAGCAGCTATTGCTCTGGCTACTAGAAAAAGCAATAGAACTTAGACTTATACACCACTTCACAATTTATTTTATTTTATTTTCATTAGTTTGTCAAACATGTACAAGATGGTAGGTATGAATAGGAACATGGACACGAACGAGGGAAATGAATGGAAATAAATGGGGGCAGTAGGACAGGGACGGTAGGCACGCTGGTGCGCTTATGCACGCCCCCTTTACAAACCTCTTAGGAATGGGGTGAAGTCCACGATGGACAGTTTGAGGTTGAAGCTGTGAGGGTTTGAGGATGTAAGTACGGAGTCGGGTAGAGCATTCCCGGCATTGACCGCTCTGTTGCTGAAATCGTATTTTCTGCAATCGAGTTTGGAGCGGTTTACCTTCAGTTTGCATCGATTGTTTGCCCGTGTATTATTTAGGTTGAAGCTGAAGAAGTCGTTGACAGGTAAGATATTGTAGCAGACAATTTTGTGTACTATGCGTAAATCAGACCGCAGGCGGTGCAGTTCCAGATTGTCCAAGCCCAAAATTTCAAGCCTGGTGGCATAAGGGATTCTGTTGTGAGTAGAGGAGTGGAGGACTTCTCTGGTGAAATACCTCTGGACCCATTCTATTGTATTAATGTCCGATATACAGTGTGGATTCCAGGCAGATGAGCTGTATTCGAGAATTGGTCTGGCAAAGGTTTTGCATGCCCTAGTTAGCAATACAATGTTACCGGAGAAGAAGCTTTGCAAAATTAGGTAAACAATTCTTAATGTCATTTTTGGCAATACTGTTACAGCGAGCTCTGGGGTTTAGATTGTTTGAGATAAGTACTTCTAGGTCCTTGACAGAATGAGAGTGGTCTACGAGGTCGTTTCCGCCCAACTTGTATGCTATACAGCCGTCTCTAATTGATTCACAGTCAACCTATTGCTCCTGACAACCCGGGTCCTCATTTTAACAACCTTGGAAGGATGTAAGGCTGAGTCAACCTTGAGCTGGTCAGGATCGAAGTGCTGGCAGTCGTCAGAGTTAACCTGCAATACTGCATTCTAACCACTGCACCAACACTACTCACGTAAATCTGATGGACCTGGATGAGTCACTGAATACAGTGGAATATAGTGGAATATAGGTACAGGTAGTCCTCACTTAACAACATGTGGTCAGCTAAGCGTTTAAATTTATGACAGAACTGAATGAGAGGATCTCTGGCCACTCCTTGAAGCTGTGGCCATTGCAGAATTGTCACCCTGTGTGATCGCAATTCAGGCACTGGGCAAGTGGTTCACAATTATGACCGTTTCAGCACGCCCTGGTCACATGGTTGCCATGTTCAACCTTCACTGCTAGCTTCCGACAAGCAAATTAAATTGCGAAGCTGGCAGGAGGTTACATATGGCCATCCATGACATCAATCTTGAAGACTGGATGAGATTTGAATTAACAATCGCAACCAGAACTTCTGAAACTGTTGCCATAAGTCAGCAGGTTCATATTGTTAAGTTTGGGTATTGACGAGGCAGGAGACCAGGTTAGTGACAACAGCTCTTTAATATAGTGTGACCCAGCAAAACTCTGGAGAAAAACCTCTCCTTATATACACTTCAGCCAGAGGCTGCATCCAATCAGAAGCGAGATACTTCCCGCCTAAAACTCCCGCCAAAACTTACAGTAATACATTACACTCCTTCCCTCCCAGAAGGCACTTTGCCAATATTTACATATTACTTCTCTACGTAGTCCCGCAGGTACGTGGGGCGTCTCCTGACTCTCCCGGACCTGCGCACTTCACTTTCTGGAGTTGAGTCGAGCTTGCGGAGGGTTTTCGTTCCTCTGAGCTCCTCCTCCCGGCCATCCGGCCCTGGATTATTTGCCGGCTCGGACCTGCTGTCCTCTAGAGGGACCGGAGGGTGTCGCTGGACTTCGCCTGACTCAGATAAGTCTCTGTTTGGTTCTACGCTTTCTGTTTGTTCTCGGCTCCAGTCAGCTGTGGGGTTAATTAAATCATAGTCAGGGCTGGTCTCGCCTAATTCTGCCTTATCGCTCAATCTGTTTCTTAATTGATCTATGTGGCGCCTCAAACTCTGCCATCGTCTATTTCCACTAGGTAAGATTTGGGGCCCGTTTGTCTATGACTATCCCCTCTTCCAGCTTGGGCCGTCGCTGTAAGTATGTGCCCACACTGAGTCTCCTATGTTTAATTCCCGGATTCTATCTGGTTTTGTTTTGAACCCGTCCTGCACGTAGTTCGGGTGTAGCCGGTCTAGTGGGCACCGTAGCTTCCGCCCCATTAATAGCTCGGCTGGGCTGCGGCGGTGGCCACACAGGGGTCCTGTGTTGGGCGGTTAGGAATCGTCGATCTGTGCCTGCCAATCGCGGGGCCGCTTCGTGATAGCGCTTCTTCGCACTCGAACAAAGCGTTCAGCAAGGCCGTTCGACGCGGGGTGGAGCAGGCGCTGAGAGGGCATGTCGGATGCCCTCTTCAGCCAGGTACCCTTCAAATAATGCTGCGGTGAACTGTGGGCGTTATCGGACACGAGGTGTCGGTAGCCCGTGCGTGGCGAAAAGGTGTTTTAGTGCTGCAATGACAGCTCCAGCGGTTGTGGATTTCATTAAGATGATCTCCAGCCATTTGGAGAATGCATCCACCACAATTAGAAATGTTTGGCCGTGGAAGGGCGGCAAAATCAATGTGTATGCGGGACCAAGGGCCTTGGGGTTTCTCCCACTCCAACACTGGGGCCGTGGGTGGTAGTGGTCTGGATTCCTGACATACCTGGCATCGGCCAACCCTGTCACCGATTTCCCTGTCCATTAGGGGCCACCAAACATAGCTCCTGGCTAGCCCTTCATCCTTACAATTCCTGGGTGACCCTCATGCAGTAGTTCCAGGACTTTTTCTCAGCTTCTCTGGAACTACCACCCTATCCCCCAGAGCAGGCACCCCTTGCACAGACAATTCCCTCTTTTCTTTGCAAACTCTCTAAAGCGTCGCCCAGCGCAGGGCCATCCCTTGAACCCAACCGATTACAGTTCTTAAAACAATGTCCCGGTAGGAGGCCGAGCCACTTCCTGCGATGTGACTGGGCCAGAGTCCCAAGAGTCAATTAGTAGAGCAGGGGTGCCGGAGTAGGGTCCTCGATTTCCCGGCAATGGGCATCTGCTCAATCGTCCGCATGCCCCAGCTCTTTCCAGGTCGATGCTGCAGTTTGTAAGTAGGCGGCCAGAAAAATAGTCCATCTGGTCAGCCGGGGTGATAGTGCCACTGGCGTTGGGCGGTCGCCAGCCAGTAATCCCAATAGCGGTCTGTGGTCAGTGATAATTTCAAAGTCTCTCCCAAAAACGTATTCGTGAAATTTTTTCACCCCTGACACTATTGCGAGAGCCTCCCTATCTAGCTGGCTGTAATTCCTCTCAGCCGGGGACATCGTTCGTGAATAGAACGCTATAGGGGCTTCAGTGCCGTTTGGGAGTCTGTGGCTAAGTACAGCTCCTACTCCATAGGGGGACGCATCACAAACCAATACTAACGGCAGTCTGTTGTTGTATTGTATTAACAGGCTATCGCTTGATAGCAAACTTTTTACTGCCTCAAATGCCCTATTCTCTGACTTCCCCCACGACCAAACAGTGTTTTTTCCAAGCAATTTATGCAGCGGTTCAGCAACGGTTGCCTTGTCTTTTAAAAACACGGCGTAAAGTTTACCAGACCCAGGAAAGCCTGGAGTTCTGTCTTGTTTTTGGGTGCTGGGGCTCTCTTTATCGCCTTGACTTTGCTCTCAGTGGGTGAATCCTTTTGTCTATTCTATAGCCCAAAATTCAACAGATTCGACCCCTATCTGACACTTGCTTGCTTTGACTTTTAATCCTGCCGCCTAAAATTGCCAAAACTTTCCTTAACCGCTTCCCCAGTTCTCTTAAATCTTCCCCTGATACCAACACATCATCGAAATAGGGTACGACTCCCGGTAACCCTTGTAGGAGCCGCTCCATCAAATTTTGGAATAGCCCCGGGGCCACACTCACCCCGAACTGTAACGGGTGCACTTAAAGGCACCCGGTGCGTTACAATGGTCTGGGCTTCAGCTGTGCTAGCATCTACGGGTAGCTGTTGGTACGCTTGTGCCAAGTCTAATTTGGCGAAAACTTGTCCGTGCCCTAGTGAGTGCAATAAGTGTTGCACTACTGGAACTGGGTAGGCGCTCTTTTGCAATGCTTTGTTCAAGGTAGCCTTGTAATCAGCGCAAATTCTTATGGACCCGTCTGGTTTTATAGGGGTGACGATTGGCGTCTCCCATTTGGCATGGTCAACTGGCACTAGTATCCCCTGGCTGACTAATTTATCTAACTCTTTGTCGATTTTAGGTTTGAGTGCAAAAGGAACCCTCCTTGCCTTTAACCTAATGGGAGCTATTTGGGGGTCTAAATTGAAGGAGATAGGGGTCCCCTTGTACTTGCCTAAACGGTCCTCGAATACGTCTGCGAATTCCTCCATTAGGGCGTTTTGCAGGTTGCATCCGCTCCGGTGGACGCCAGTCACCCCCATTCCCAACGCCCGGAACCAGTCTAACCCCAGCAAGCTTGGCAAGGTTCCCTCGACTAACGTGATGGGCAGGGTCTTTTCGTATGTCCCGTACTTGACCTCGACGGTCGTTGTCTCTCGAACAGGGATGCGGTTGCCCTGGTAATCCTGCACCCGGAGCCGTTGTTTCTGTAGCTTGCGCTGCGATGTGCGGCAAGGCTTTCACAAAAGTCTCCCAGGACATGATTGTGATAGCTGATCCTGTGTCTACATCCAGTCGGCACGGTACGCCTTCAATTGTCGGGTTTGTGAAGATCTTTTCTTCGATGCGGGTAGCTGCGTGGTCTATGGTAACAGTCATTCGGTTTGACTTGCTCTTTCTTTCCTGGCCAATCGCGGGTCGCCTCGCCGATCTCGCTCTGATTGGCTGGTTTGAAATTTCGCGGGGAATGTGGGTTTGCATCTCTGACTCAGAGCCGCTCTGATTGGCCGATTTGAATTTTCGGGAAGGTTGGGGTGCTCGGCAGACTTGAGCCAGGTGCCCTTCCTTTCACACCGCCGCAAATGGCGCCCTGAACTTACATCTTTGGCGCTGATGTCGCCCGCAACTTCCGCATTCCTCCGGGTCTTCCTTGTCGATTTTCCGTGTAGTGGACTTCTTCCTCCTCTTCGCTGGTTGACTCACGATAGGTTTCTTCGTGGTGGACTGTGCTCGCTTTGCGCCGCCATCGGCGTGAGTCGCTTTTGTAAGGTGTCTGCTGCATGGTTGGACATCTCATGGGCTCTGGCTTCGTCCAGAGCGTTTGCCAATGTCAGGTTGCTCTTGGCTAGCAACCGTCTCCTCAAACGGATGTCTCTGACCCCCCGTATAAGTTGTTCCAGCAGCTCTTCGTCCAGATCGCGGTACTCGCAATGCTTGGAGGCTTGTCTCAGGGCTGCCATGTAGTCGCTGATAGACTCGCCTTCTTGTTGCCTGCGCCCCCAAACTCGCATCCGTCGAACGTATTTGGACGGGGCTGGTGCGTAGTGATTCTTCAGGAGGGTCTGAAGGGTCTGCCACGATACGGAGTGTAGCGGTGTTGGCTCCGCTAGGGCTTCTGCGACGGCGATGACTGCGGACCCACAGTGGCTTATGAAGTAAGCCCGTTTGCGGTTGTCGGAGACTCCCTGTAGCTCGTTGCCTCCAGGAAACTTTCAAACGGGTCATATATATTCCCCATGTCTCCTGGGCAGGGTCAAACGGAGTGGGTGGCGTGTAGCCGGTCATCGCTGCATTCGCTATCACCTTGCTGGGTTTGATTCTCGAGTGAGTTCAGCTCTGTTCTGGTGCTCTGCCTCAAGATCCCACCTCGCCGCCAATGTTAAGTTTGGGTATTGACGAGGCAGGAGACCAGGTTAGTGACAACAGCTCTTAATATAGTGTGACCCAGCAAAACTCTGGAGAAAACCTCTCCTTATATACACTTCAGCCTGAGGCTGCATCCAATCAGAGCGAGAAATGAATGGAAATAAATGGGGGCAGTAGGACAGGGACGGTAGGCACGCTGGTGCGCTTATGCACGCCCCCTTTACAAACCTCTTAGGAATGGGGTGAGGTCCCCGGTGGACAGTTTGAGGTTGAAGCTGTGAGGGTTTGAGGATGTAACTACGGAGTCGGGTAGAGCATTCCCGGCATTGACCGCTCTGTTGCTGAAATCGTATTTTCTGCGATCGAGTTTGGAGCGGTTTACCTTCAGTTTGCATCGATTGTTTGCCCGTGTATTATTTAGGTTGAAGCTGAAGAAGTCGTTGACAGGTAAGATATTGTAGCAGACAATTTTGTGTACTATGCGTAAATCAGACCGCAGGCGGTGCAGTTCCAGATTGTCCAAGCCCAAAATTTCAAGCCTGGTGGCATAAGGGATTCTGTTGTGAGTAGAAGAGTGGAGGACTCCTCTGGTGAAATACCTCTGGACCCATTCTATTGTATTAATGTCCGATATACAGTGTGGATTCCAGGCAGATGAGCTGTATTCGAGAATTGGTCTGGCAAAGGTTTTGCATGCCCTAGTTAGCAATACAATGTTACCGGAGAAGAAGCTTCACAAAATTAGGTAAACAATTCTTAATGCCTTTTTTGGCAATGCTGTTACAGTGAGCTCTGGGGTTTAGATTGTTTGAGATAAGTACTCCTAGGTCCTTGACAGAATGAGAGTGGTCTACAAGGTCGTTTCCGCCCAACTTGTATGCTATACAGCCGTCTCTAATTGATTCACAGTCAACCTATTGCTCCTGACAACCCGGGTTCTCATTTAACAACCTTGGAAGGATGTAAGGCTGAGTCAACCTTGAGCTGGTCAGGATCAAAGTGCTGGCAGTCGTCAGACTTAACCTGCAATACTGCATTCTAACCACTGATCACTTTTCAGGAGCAATTGAACGATGGTCTCTTCTTGCAGAGGGTGGAGTCAAGAAAGGAATTAGCCTGAAATCATTAAAGATAAAGGTAAAGGTTCCCCTCGCACATATGTGCTAGTCGTTCCCGACTCTAGGAGGTGGTGCTCATCTCCATTTCAAAGCCAAAGAGCCAGCGCTGTCCGAAGACGTCTCTGTGGTCACGTGGACGGCATGACTCAATGCCAAAGGCGCACGGAACGCTGTTACCTTCCCACCAAAGATGGTCCCTATTTTTTCTACTTGCATTTATTTCGAACTGCTAGGTTGGCAGAAGCTGGGACAAGTAACGAGAGCTCACTCCGTTACACGGCAGCACTAGGGATTCGAACTGTTGAACTGCCAACCTTTCAATTGACAAGCTCAGTGTCTTACCCACCAAGCCACTGCATCCCCCTAACCTAATGCGTCCCCCTAACCTAATGAAATCATTAGGTTCCCGCAAATGGTCTAAGTTCAACCTCTCTTGAATTCTGTTAACTCTTATCTCATTCCAAGTTAGTGTTGAACATTGGTTGACTAGATTCTTGTATATAGGTATGGACAATAGATCAACTTGATTGGAACTTAACATGCACCCAGGATTCTTCGGGGGGTCTCATCCTTCTCATGCACACAGAAAAGTGATCTATCTCCAGGAACAGGACTATCTGGTTGGAGACAATGGGACTTTATGGTCCACCAATCCAGCCCAACAGGCTGTCTCCTTGTATGTTTAATTAAGCAGATCAGCTTTGACAGCAAAACGTCACTTCTCATGTATTAGCGGTCAGTCATTTATATGATGCCATCAGATTCTCATCTTCAACCATCAAACTTCTGAACTTGGTATACCTAGCCTAGTGAAAGGAAGGACCAAGGGTGATATGATAGCAATCTTTTATTTATTTATTTATTTATTTATTATTTATTTATTTTGTCACACAGTATATATAAGCATAAGCATGAAATAACTATACTATATATAAGCATATATATGCGTATGTAATAACTATATTAATTGGATATAACAAAAGGAAACAATAGGACAGGAACGGTAGGCACGCTTGTGCTCTTATGCACGCCCCTTACAGACCTCTTAGAAATGGGGTGAGGTCAATGGTAGATAGTTTTTGGTTAAAGCTTTGGGGATTTTGGGAAGAGACCACAGAGTCAGGTAGTATATTCCAAGTATTAACAACTCTGTTACTGAAGTCATATTTTCTGCAATCAAGATTGGAGCAGTTAACATTAAGCTTAAATATGTTGTGTGCTCGTGTATTGTTGTGATTGAAGCTGAAGAAGTCATTGACAGGTAAGATATTGTAGCAGACAATTTTGTGTACTATGCGTAAATCAGACCGCAGGCGGTGCAGTTCCAGATTGTCCAAGCCCAAAATTTCAAGCCTGGTGGCATAAGGGATTCTGTTGTGAGTAGAAGAGTGGAGGACTCCTCTGGTGAAATACCTCTGGACCCATTCTATTGTATTAATGTCCGATATACAGTGTGGATTCCAGGCAGATGAGCTGTATTCGAGAATTGGTCTGGCAAAGGTTTTGCATGCCCTAGTTAGCAATACAATGTTACCGGAGAAGAAGCTTCACAAAATTAGGTAAACAATTCTTAATGCCTTTTTTGGCAATGCTGTTACAGTGAGCTCTGGGGTTTAGATTGTTTGAGATAAGTACTCCTAGGTCCTTGACAGAATGAGAGTGGTCTACAAGGTCGTTTCCGCCCAACTTGTATGCTATACAGCCGTCTCTAATTGATTCACAGTCAGCCTATTGCCCCTGACAACCCGGGTTCTCATTTTAACAACCTCGGAAGGATGTAAGGCTGAGTCAACCTTGAGCTGGTCAGGATCAAAGTGCTGGCAGTCGTCAGACTTAACCTGCAATACTGCATTCTAACCACTGCGCCAACACTACTCACGTAAATCTGATGGACCTGGATGAGTCACTGAATACAGTGGAATATAGTGGAATATAGGTACAGGTAGTCCTCACTTAACAACATGTGGTCAGCTAAGCGTTTAAATTTATGACAGAACTGAATGAGAGGATCTCTGGCCACTCCTTGAAGCTGTGGCCATTGCAGCATTGTCACCCTGTGTGATCGCAATTCGGGCACTGGGCAAGTGGTTCACAATTATGACCGTTTCAGCACGCCTTGGTCACGTGGTTGCCATGTTCAACCTTCACTGCTAGCTTCCGACAAGCAAATTAAATTGCGAAGCTGGCAGGAGGTTACATATGGCCATCCATGACATCAATCTTGAAGACTGGATGAGATTTGAATTAACAATCGCAACCAGAACTTCTGAAACTGTTGTTATAAGTCAGCAGGTTCATATGACATTGTATTTTATAACCATGTTGCTTAGCAACAGAGTTTCTGGTCCCAATTAGGATGTTTAACCAAGGACGATGTTTAGTTAAGGATTTATTCAGTGTATCCCCCAGATCTGGAGTCAATTCCTTTCGTCTTTCTTAGGAACAGAGTTCTAGAGCATATGCTCTTGAACTCTTCTCCTGGTAACTAGCTAGATGCTAACGTTTGCTGAGCCCCATCATATACTTCCTGAAAATAAATGAATCTCCTTTCAGATATAGTTGAACAAAAATCTGGTTCGCTAATCACTGATCACTTTTCAGGAGCAATTGAACGATGGTCTCTTCTTGCAGAGGGTGGAGTCAAGAAAGGAATTAGCCTGAAATCATTAAAGATAAAGGTAAAGGTTCCCCTCGCACATATGTGCTAGTCGTTCCCGACTCTAGGAGGCGGTGCTCATCTCCGTTTCAAAGCCAAAGAGCCAGCGCTGTCCGAAGACGTCTCTGTGGTCACGTGGACGGCATGACTCAATGCCAAAGGCGCACGGAACGCTGTTACCTTCCCACCAAAGATGGTCCCTATTTTTTCTGTTTGCATTTATTTCGAACTGCTAGGTTGGCAGAAGCTGGGACAAATAACGAAAGCTCACTCCGTTACACGGCAGCACTAGGGATTCGAACTGTTGAACTGCCAACCTTTCGATTGACAAGCTCAGTGTCTTACCCACCAAGCCACTGCATCCCCCTAACCTAATGTGTCCCCCTAACCTAATGAAATCATTAGGTTCCCGCAAATGGTCTAAGTTCAACCTCTCTTGAATTCTGTTAACTCTTATCTCATTCCAAGTTAGTGTTGAACATTGGTTGACTAGATTCTTGTATATAGGTATGGACAATAGATCAACTTGATTGGAACTTAACATGCACCCAGGATTCTTCGGGGGGTCTCATCCTTCTCATGCACACAGAAAAGTGATCTATCTCCAGGAACAGGACTATCTGGTTGGAGACAATGGGACTTTATGGTCCACCAATCCAGCCCAACAGGCTGTCTCCTTGTATGTTTAATTAAGCAGATCAGCTTTGACAGCAAAACGTCACTTCTCATGTATTAGCGGTCAGTCATTTATATGATGCCATCAGATTCTCATCTTCAACCATCAAACTTCTGAACTTGGTATACCTAGCCTAGTGAAAGGAAGGACCAAGGGTGATATGATAGCAATCTTTTATTTATTTATTTATTTATTTATTTATTTATTTATTTATTTATTTATTTATTATTTATTTTGTCACACAGTATATATAAGCATAAGCACGAAATAACTATACTATATATAAGCATATATATGAGTATGTAATAACTATATTAATTGGATATAACAAAAGGAAACAATAGGACAGGAACGGTAGGCACGCTTGTGCTCTTATGCACGCCCCTTACAGACCTCTTAGAAATGGGGTGAGGTCAATGGTAGATAGTTTTTGGTTAAAGCTTTGGGGATTTTGGGAAGAGACCACAGAGTCAGGTAGTATATTCCAAGTATTAACAACTCTGTTACTGAAGTCATATTTTCTGCAATCAAGATTGGAGCAGTTAACATTAAGCTTAAATCTATTGTGTGCTCGTGTATTGTTGTGATTGAAGCTGAAGTAGTCTTCGACAGGAAGGACATTGTAATAGATGATTCTATGAGTTAAACTCGAGTCATGTTGAAGGCGGCGGAGTTCTAAGTTTTCTAAACCCAGGATTTCAAGTCTGGTGGCATAAGGTATTTTGTTGTATTCAGAGGAGTGGAGAACTATTCTTGTAAAATATTTCTGGACATGCTCAATTATATTAATGTCCGAAATGAGATATGGGTTCCAGACAGGCGAGCTGTATTCAAGAATTAGTCTAGCAAATGTTTTATATCCTCTGGTTAGTATTGTAGTGTTTCTGGAGAAGAAGCTATGCAAGATTAGGTTTACAACTCTTAAAGTCTTTTTTGTGATATAGTTGCAGTGGGCTTTGGGACTTAGATCATTGGATATGAAAACTCCAAGGTCTTTAACAGGGTGGGGGTCATCTGTAAGGTAATGTCCACCGAGCTTGTATTTAGTGTTTAGATTCTTTTTTCCAATGATTCTTTTTTTTTTAATACTTGAAGAGCTGTCACAAGGAAGGGTGGGGGTCATCTGTAAGGTAATGTCCACCGAGCTTGTATTTAGTGTTTAGATTCTTTTTTCCAATGATTCTTTTTTTTTTAATACTTGAAGAGCTGTCACAAGGAAAGGTGGGGGGTCAACTTATTTACCAAAGCACTCGAAGGCAGGACAAGAATCAGTGGATGGAAACTGACCAAGGAAAGAAGCAACCTAGAACTAAGGAGGAAATTCCTAACAGTGAGAACAATCAATCAGTGGAACAAATCGTGTTTCCGAAATTGTGGGTGCTTCACCACTGGAGGCTTTTAAGAAGAAACTGGGCAGCCATGTATGAGAAAAAGTATAGGTCTCCTGAAAGAACAGGGGGTTGGACTGGATGACTTCCAAGGTCCCTTCCAACTCTATTACTGTTACATCACCTGTTATAAATTTCCTGACAGTGAGAACAATTAATCAATGGAACAATTTGCCTCCAGAAGTTGTGAATGTTCCAACACTGGAAGTTTTTAAGAAGAGGTTGGATAACCATTTGTCCGAAGTGGGTGTAAGGTTTCCTGCCTAAGCAGAGGGCTGGACTGGAAGACCTCCAAGGTCCCTTCCAATTCTGTTATTCTATATCTAAATGGCACTGTTGTTGGAAGTTATGGATTTATTTATTGTTTATATTTATATACCGCCCTATCTCCCAAAGGATGTCCACCACACCTGGTCAATACCAGAATGGTGAAGAATGAGATAGAACAGTGAAGGGGGAACCTTTTTGGCACTGAGTGCCGAAAAGATCACGCAGAAATTCACACACATGCACGCTCGTCAGGACCGCGCTCCGGAAAAGCCAAACTTCCGGGTTCTAGCACACGAGAACACTCGACGATCAGCTGGATGGCGAGCATGCGCACACCAGTTTTCAGCACTGCCACACGTATGAAGGGATCACAATCCAGAAAAGCATGCGCACCCGACAATCAGTTGACCAGTGCGCATGTACATACTGGGTTTTGGCACTGCCGCAAGTGCAAAGAACAGCTGATTGTTGTGAGCGCATGCGCACCAGAAACCCAGAAGAAAAACAGACAAGGCCGTGCGTGCCGGGCGACATGGCTTCCCGTGTCACTTTGGGCATGTGTGCCATAGGTTCGCCATCATGGAGATAGAATAATACATAATAGACAGATATGGTGATAGGTTGGACAGATTCTCCAAAACCTTTGGGAGAATCTGTGATCAAAGACTCTCCCGACGGTTTTTAAGAACGAAAAACCAGAATGCATCCCCAGATATCTCAATATATTCAGTTGCTGAAAGTTACATCCGCAATTCGCAATTTCCAATTCCTCACTTCATCTTCTTCCACTGCTTCTTGCCGATGTAACTTCTTGCTCTAATAAATAAATATGTAAATTAAAAAAAAACCAACAACAACCTAGAAATCATTACCCAGCTTTCAATCAACTGGTTTGTGTCACCAGGATAACTTGCTTTATCTTAATAATAACACACTGAATGGCAAGAGCAATAACACGGAAAGATAAAAACTAGATTCACATCACTCCTTGTCAACAGCATTGCTGGCACACGGCTGGTTTAGGATTTTTTTTAAAAAAATATTATTTTTCTTCTCGAGTACATATCCATCAATCCTGCCTCAGAAAATCACTTGTGGCAGCCCTCAGAAATGGCGCAACAGGTTTTAATGAACTATCAGTTTTTAGAGGCTTTGCGCTTTTATAACTTTTTATAGAGCATTTTTGTTGTGCCTCGCTCGCCCCCCTCTCCGCAGCCGGGCCCCTCTCGTATCCTGCCGGATGCTGATAATGCAGAAGAATGTCCTGGCATGCCTCCAGCCCCCAGTCCTGGCACCATGCCCGGACAGACCGAGCAAGACGAATGGCCTGACATGCCTCCAGCCCCCAGTCCTGGCACCATGCCCGGACAAACGGAGCAGCTGGGCGCCTCCCCCACAGCATGTGAGCCTGGGGAGTGTGAAGCCAGTCACGAGCTGGAATTGCCGGCAGCTGGAGGCTGGAGGGACCCACGCTTCCGAAGAGTGGAGAGGCGACGTCAGCAAAAGGAAGGGAGGGGCAGGCCTGGATAAGTGCTGAGTCATGGAGTCACACCCCATGGCCTATATAAAGGATCTGCTTTCTGGCATTCTCTGAGTCAGGCAAAGTCTAACTTGGATTGCTGAAGTCACTTCCTGGTCTCCTGCCTGCCCTGAGAACTCTGACAGAACTTTGGCAAAGCTGCAGAGGCACGCTTGATACGGACTTCCCCGACCTGGCCGTCAGAGGAGGAGTGGGACACGACAGTTTTAGGAAAAGAAAGAAAAGGCATGTCGGCTTGGCGGAAGAGAGATGGAGAAACATGTACCATGGGATGTCTCGGCCCCATTAAGGAGCATTTGCCAAAGTCTTTTTGTCACTGTCATTGTTGTTTATGAGACAAGCTAGAAGCCACCGGCTTGCAAGTGATATATACAGTATTTGGGTCTGAGTACACTGCATGTGGAGTGGGTGCGATGGCTCAGCAGTTAATGGTGCCGAACTGGAGAGCTGGCAGGCTGGGTTTGAGACCTGAGCCCCATGCAACGGGTGAGCTCCCATTACTTGCTCCAGCTCCTGCTTACCTAGCAGTTCAAAAGCAGGCAAATGTGAGTAGATAAATAGGTACCACTTTGGTGGGAAGGTAACGGTGTTCCATACACATTTGGCACATAGCCATGCTGACCACATGATCATGGAAGAATCTTCGGATATCGATGGCTCTTTTTGTCTTTTGTTAAGGGTACCAAAAGGGACACGGTGGCTCAGGGGCTAGGACATTGAGCTTGTCGATCAAAAGGTCGGCAGCTCAGCGGTTCGAATCCCTAGTGATGCCGCGTAACGGGGTGAGCCATTACTTGTCCCAGCTTCTGCCAACCTAGCAGTTTCGAAAGTCACATGATCAAAGTTTGACTCCTTGGCAACTAGCGTGGATTTATGATGGTTCCAACATCCCGATTATCAGATTGTTATTTACAACTATCCTCTCTGGATTCGAGAACGAAGTCAATGGGGTGTGAAACCTCATTCACTTAGTGACCGGGTGCTTCACAACAACAGTAGTGATTCTCTTAACGACCACGGAGGGAAAAGGTTGCAAAATTGTTTGCGACTCATTTAACAACCACCTCGCTTAGCAACGAGAGTTCTGGTTCGAATTCTATTTGTAATTGAAAAAGTTTTAAAAAAACAAAAACATTTCCCCCCTTTTTTCCCCCTCCCTCCCAGAAAACCCCCTTCCCCCCCTCCCTTCCCCCCCCCCCGGCTTCCCGGGTCAATCACAAGGTATTGTTATACATAAACCAAACACAGAATAAAATTTTCCCTTCCAATCCAATTAACCTCATCCAAAGCTTTTCATCTCCCAACCCCCTCCCCATTACATAAAATAACTTCCTAATTATTCAAAGGCAATCTGATATTTCTTAATCTGATATCTATTTTGTAGATAATCAATCCATTTTTTCCATTCAATTAAATATCTTTCCTGCGTATTGTCTTTTAAAAAAGCTGAGATTTTAGCCATCTCAGCCAAATTAATGACTTTCAGTATCCATTCTTCTATTGTAGGTACCTCTTCTTTCTTCCAGTATTGTCCAAGAGACTGTTGCTCTTCTTTACACTTAAGAGCTCCTCTTGTCACCCTTTGCTCTTGTGGTTCCTCTGATGCTGGCAGCAATGAAGGCTCTTGGATCACCACGCCTTCTTGAATCTCTTGAAGTTTTTCTATCACTTCTATTTCGACTTTCAAAACTGTAGAAAGAAAATCCTTTGCCTTTAAAACAGTGTCAATTCTATATCTCCTTCCTTGATAAAATACTGTCAGTCCAACTGGCACCTCCCATCTGAATTGAATCTGATGTTTTTTAAGTTCTTGTGTAAAAAAAACAAATTCCTTCCTATCTCTTAACATCTTGGAAGGAATCTCTTTCAGCACCTTCAGCTCCTGTTCTCCAATTTTTAAAGTTGTCTGATATGAAACTTGCAAAATCTGATTTCTCATAGTCCTTTTCACAAAATAAACCACAATATCCTGAGGAAGCTTTCTCTGTCTTGCGATCCAGGAATTAACTCTATATATTTTATCAATTTGGTAAGCTACCTCTTGGGGTTCCACTTCAATAAATTCAGCCAATGCTTCTGATATAATTTTTCTTAAGTCTTCTCCTCGCTGTTCTTGCATACCACGAATTCTAAGAGCTCCTTCCATAAGTTTATATTGTAATATCACAACCTGATCTTCATTTTGATCCACTTTTTTCTGAACACCTTGCATTTTGTCTTCTAAATGCTTATTTGACTGAGAGATCTGTTGCATTTCTTCTTCCAATCCCTCAATTTTTTTACTCAATCCTTGAACAGCCATGAGAATATCTTCTCTTATTTTTGCATTAAAATTCTCCATCATCTCTTTTTGCCTATCTTCAGAAAGTTTTAATTGTACTTTCAATATATCCTCAAGACTTGGTTCAGATCCCCTTCTTCCAGAAGGCTTTAAAGGTTTAGCTGCCATTCTGTCTTCAAAAGAATCAGGAATTTAAACTTAACAACTTTCCTTTAATCCTTTCAGTATAAGAGAACTCCGTTTGTAACAATCCACAAATAACGCTACTTTGTTGTACTAAAAAATTTTACTTTCGCTTTCAGACGCCATTTTAAAAGTCAATTAATCAGAGACAAAGAGAGGTTTCAAGTTTCAAAAAGGGAGTCGGTATACTTGCCATGTTGATTCTACTTCAAAGATCGAACGCTGCTTAGAAAATCAATCAATTTAATAAGTCCTTTTGAGCAGAAATGACCCCTACTCCTTTTTCCTGAAAAAAAACAGGAGCGCGTTTGAAGTCGGAGATAGTGAAGTTCGGTGGGACCATAAATCCAGGAAAATTCGCTCTTAAGAGCAAACCCCCTGTCTAGATCTACCACTCCCGCACAACTCTGCATAAACCCTCTTATGCCCAAAGGGTATGCTAAGGTCAGTGAACAGTGATTTATACTGTTTCACTGACTCTTACGATCTTCTAACGCGGAGTGCCCTGTTAGAGCACCCGGCAGGAGCGGTGACGTCACTGGAGCCTCCGGTTCGAATTCTATTTGTAAGTCAAGGACTACCCACGGTAAACTAATCAAGGAGAGAAGCAACTTAGAACTAAGGAGAAATTTCCTGACAGTTAGAACAATCAATAAGTGGAACAACTTGCCTGCAGAAGTTGTGAATGCTCCAACACTGGAAGTTTTTAAGATGTTGTTGAATAACCATTTGTCTGAAGTGGTGTAGGGTTTCCTGCCTGAGCAGGGGGTTGGACTAGAAGACCTCCAGGGTCCCTTCCAACTCTGTTATTCTATTCTAAATGTCATTGCTGTTGGAAGTTATGGACGTCCACCCCATCAGATTCCCATCTCCAACCATCAAACATCTGAACTTGGTATACCAAGTCTAGTGAAAGGAAGGCTGACATGACAGCAATCTTTCAATACCTGAAGAGCTGCCACAAGGAAGGGTGGGGGGTCAACTTCTTTACCAAAGCACCTGAGGGCAGGACAAGAAGCAGTGGATGGAAACTGACCAAGGAAAGAAGCAACCTAGAACTAAGGAGGAAATTCCTAACAGTGAGAACAATTAACCAGTGGAACAAATCGCGTTTCAGAAATTGTGAGTGTTTCACTACTGGAGGCTTTTAAGAAGAGACTGGGCAGCCATGTATGAAAAAAAGTATAGGTCTCCTGAAAGAACAAGGGGTTGGACTGGATGACTTTCAAGGTCCCTTCCAACTCTATTACTGTTACATCACCTGTTATAAATTTCCTGACAGTGAGAACAATTAATCAATGGAACAATTTGCCTCCAGAAGTTGTGAATGTTCCAACACTGGAAGATTTTAAGAAGAGGTTGGATAACCATTTGTCCGAAGTGGGTGTAAGGTTTCCTGCCTAAGCAGAGGGCTGGACTGGAAGACCTCCAAGGTCCCTTCCAATTCTGTTATTCTATATCTAAATGGCACTGTTGTTGGAAGTTATGGATGTCCACCACACCTGGTCAGTACCAGAATGGTGAAGAATGAGATAGAACAGTGAAGGGGGAACCTTTTTGGCACTGAGTGCTGAAAAGATTGCGCAGAAATTCACACACATGCACGCTCGTCAGGGCCGCGCTCCGGAAAAGCCAAACTTCCGGGTTCTAGCACATGAGAACACTTGACGATCAGCTGGATGGCGAGCATGCGCACACCAGTTTTCGGCACTGCCACACGTACGAAGGGATCACACTCCAGAAAAGCATGTGCACCCGACAATCAGTTGGAATCAATGGAACAATTTGCCTCCAGAAGTTGTGAATGCTCCAACACTGGAAAGTTTTTAAGAAGATGTTGGATAACCATTTGTCTGAAGTGGTGTAGGGTTTCCTGCCTGGGTAGGGGGTTGGACTAGAAGACCTCCAAGGTCCCTTCCAACTCTGTTATTCTATTCTAAAGAGGACTGTATGGTATTTAGCGGACGAATTTGTCACCAGAGGAAGGGCAGGGGGGCGGGTGTCTGTGTGTAATGAAACAGGTGATAATAGCATTGGGGTAGTTTAATTATTTTTTACATCAGTGGTTGGAAATCAACATCAGAATAATTAGGGGAAGGAACCCATCAGGAATGCGATACAACTGTAATCTTCCAAATTAAGCCGTGTGGCACACAGCTTCCCCTACACGTTGCAAATTCTAAATTAAGGACTCAGGCAGAATGTCATAAGCTTTTTTTTTTTCTTATGAGTTTCTATCAGCGCTGTGATTACCATATTGATTTCACATATCATTCCGCTGTGTTTATTCTTCACCCAAACGCCTTTTGAAAGTAATAAAATTAAATCCAATATGATATTAAAGGTAAACATACAGTAGCATTACATGTAAATAGCCATTTCTTGGTGGGTTTTTTTTTTTTATTAAAAAACATGCTTCCATATCTCTCCATGGATACTCAATTTCCTCCTCCCTGATTTTTAAAGCACAACACCAGAATGAATATATATATATAAATATATATATGTAGGTCTTTGGTTATTCGGGTTTTCTCCCATGTAAAATTGGAAGTGTCTTGGCGACGTTTCGACGAAGTCTCATTCGTCATCTTCAGGCTTCAGCTTCGTGCTTCGTACAATTGCTCCCAGAAGCACGAAGTGAAGCCTGAAGATGACGAATAAGACTTCGTCGAAACGTCGCCAAGACACTTCCAATTTTACGTGGGAGAAAACCCGAATAACCAAAGACCTACATACAAACACCCGCAAAAACCTCAGAATATATATATATATTGTTGTGTCTCGCCCGCTCCTCCTGCCACAGCCGGACCCCTCTTATGTCCTGCCGGACGCTGATAGTTCGGAAGAATGTCCTGGCATGCCTCCATGCCAGCCCTGGCACCATGCCCGAACAGGCCGAGCAAGACGAAGGGCCTGATGTGCCTTCAGCCCCCAGTCCTGGCACCATGCCCAGGCAAACGGAGCTACTAAACCCCTCCCCCACAGCATGTGAGCCTGAAGAATGTGAAGCCAGTCATGAGCTCAGATTACCAACAGCTGGAGGCTGGAGCGATCCTCACTTCCGGAGAATTGAGAGGCGACGTCAGCAAAAGGAAGGGAGGGGCAGGCCTGGATAAGTGCTGAGTCATGGAGCCACACCCCCAGGATCTGCTTTCTGGCATTCTCTGAGTCAGGCAAAGTCTATCTTGGATTGCTGAAGTCACTTCCTGGTCTCCTGCCTGTCTTGAAAACTTTGCTAGGACTTTGGCAGAGCTGCAGAGGCACGCCTGATACGGACTTCCCCGGTATATATACACACACACACATACACATATATATATATTTATTAGCCTCTGTGCTGTTATTGTATATTGAAGAAGGATCATCTCTTTTCACAGGTATTCAATAATAACTTTGCATGGTTTCTGCTGGAGAAATGCGAAACAGCAAACTTATTTTGCATAAATGATCATGCCTCAAATATTTGCTTTGATTGCGCACAGAAAGCCTAATATGACGATTGCTAAATAAACATATTTTTTTTTTAAATAAGAGAACAACTCAGCTGGTTCAAACGGACAATCTCAGGGCTTTATCCCTTTGAGACAAACTCCTTGATACTGTTGTGACTCAGGCCCAACTAGGTAGTAGGAAACTCAGTCTGTGAAAAAACAAACTTTATTCGAACAGCTGAGAATTACTTCATTCCCAGTGTAGTTCAACGAAATTAAAGCAAATTCCTCCCAACACAAATTCCTCAGTCCTATCACCAACCTTGGTCCAATTAGGCAAACTGCCAAAGGCCTTTCTTGGCAAACGTTCAGAAGTCATAAAAATAAAGGCAAGACATAGACAAAGCAGAAGACGAAGCAGAAGATGCAGCTACCAACATTGTTTTCTGGCAAAGCTCAAATGCCATTGCTGGTCTGTTTTACGCCTTATGGGAGGGGCCAATCATCTCTTGGCCCTACTCCCGAGTCATCCTCTTTGCTTGAGCTGCTCTTGCCTTCTGGCAGCTCTTCTAATGCGTGCATTAGGAACAGGCTCCTCCTGTTCCTCTGCCTCCCTACTATCAGTCTCTGGAGGCTCTGGAATCCACACCTCACTTCCCGATGGCCCTGGCCTCACCTCAGCCTCATCGCCGTCTGACTCCATTGCCAGCACCACAGACTGCTGCCGGACCACAACAGATATATGATTGAGCCTGGAAATTACGGTTGTAAAACAAGCCAACTATTACAACAGTGGGTTTCACATATTCTTGCCACTGGTTTGACGCGCGTACGCACGCTTGCTTCACTCACCCGCATGTGCTTTCTGCACATGCACCTGGGCTTCCACATGCTCGCTGTGTGCATGCGCACCCTCCACACATATGTCCAGCCTTCTGCACATGCTCTGTGCTTATGCACATGCCTTCCACACATGCACCCGGCCTTGAAAACATGCCTAAATAGGATGGTGTTACATCCGGGTGGGTGGGCGGGGCAGGGTCCCCCTGCAGTTGCCACTACCGGTTTGCCCGAACTGGTCTGAACCAGCTGAATACCACCTCCTAACCTTTAACTGGGCAAAATGATGTCTCATAGGGCAAAACGTTTTGAATCAACGTACCTCAAATGGGCTGATTTATAGAATGAATCCAAATTCTGGTACGCATCACTCCTGTGGAATTAAAATCTGGCATGTTTTATAAAACAGTTTTATGGCATAAACATAACGCGTTTTATGACACAATACACAGTATCATAAAATATTTCCTGCGGTCAGTTCCAGATGTTCGACAGTCCTCCACAGTTCAACAGGGGCTACTTTCAAAGCAGCTGCATCTCTTGATAGCTTCCTGAATTTTTTCCAGTACATTAGAAGCTCTTTCAATGCAGCACAAAGACGTTTATAGCCTATCTGGTAGTAACATGCTATAAACGCGTTCATATTTTATGTTTATTTTATTTTGTACATGCAGCACACAGTTGTTAGAAAGTCCAACACAGCCACTCACTTTTCTTACATATTCAAAACTCCACCACAAAAATGAAAGAATTGCACAGAACACACATACACACTTGCACCCTTGGTTGTGTTCGCTTGTTTTAAGAATGTCTTGGGTGCTGAGAAAATGCCTGTTAATTAATTTTTATTTTTAGATTTTTTAAAATTCTCCCTGTTTTTTTTAAATGCTCTCTACATGGGGCTCCCCTTGAGGTGCACTCGGAGGCTTCAGTTAGTCCAGAATGCAGCTGCGCGGGTGATAGAGGGAGCTACGCGTAGCTCCCACGTAACACCGCTCCTGCGCAGACTGCACTGGCTACCTGTGGCCTTCGAGTGCACTTTAAATTTTGTTACGACCGTTAAAGCACTCCATGGTTTAGGGCCTGGGTACTTACGGGACCGCCTGCTGTTACCGCATGCCTCCCACCGACCCGTACGCTCTCACAGAGAGGGACTTCTCAGGGTGCCGTCCGCCAAGCAATGTCGGCTGGCGGCCCCCAGGGGAAGGTCCTTCTCTGTGGGGGCTCCCACACTCTGGAACGAGCTTCCCCGGGTTTACGCCAAATACCTGACCTTCAGACCTTCCGTCGCGAACTGAAGACACATCTTTTCATTCGCGCGGGGCTGGCTTAAATTTTATCGATTTTAAATTTTTTATTAATAATTTTAAATGGGGTTTTAGTTTATTATATATTTTAAACTTTTTAGGCTAATTATAAAATAAGTTTTTTAATTTGCATTTTAAATTGTACATTGTATTGCTTGTTTTATTTTTGCCTGTACACCGCCCTGAGTCCTTCGGGAGAAGGGCGGTATAAAAATCAAAATAATAAAATAAAATAATAATAAATAAATATAAATAAATAAATAAATAAATAACCCAAGATAGTGAACATACCTAATAGTCTTCCCTCCACCTATTTTCCCCACAACAACAATCCTATGAGGAGGGTTGGGCTGAGAGAGAGTGACGTGTCCAAAGCCATCCAGCCAGCTTTTATGCCTAAAGTGGGATTAGAACTCACAATCACCTGGTGATTGGTCCAAGATCACCCAATTAACTTTCATGCCTAAGGCAGGACTAGAACTCCTGGTTATTGACCCAAAGTCACCCAACTGGTTTTCATGCCTAAGGCAGGGCTAAAACTCACTGTCTCCTGGGGATTGGCCCAAAGTCCAACCAGCTTCCATTCCTAAGGCAGCATTAGAACTCACAATCATCTGATGATTGGCCCAACGGCTTTCATTCTTAAGGCAGGACTAGAACTCACTGTCTCCTAGTGTTTGGCTCAAAGTCACCCAGCTGGCTTTCATGTCTAAAGTGGGCCTGGAACTCACAGTTTCCTGAATTCTCGCCTGATGCCTTGAACTACTAAACCCAGGAAATGAAACTGACGTGCTCTTTCAACCCCCACAAAAAATAAAAATAAAATAAAACGTGATGTCATTTGGCTTTCTTGAAGTAAGCAGCTCCTGTACACGGAATAGGTCACAGGCATTTCCGAGGGATCACTGCATTACAATCAAATGTGCAGAAAAGAGAGACATATTTGTTAAGGCAGAGAGCTATATAGGATGTTGGAGCCCCTCCAAGTATCAAAGGAGCGCGTCAATCCGATCGGGCTTTGATCGAAAATCACCTCATGAAAGCAGGCCGATGGCATTTAGCTCCACGGAAGAAAATTGAATGCGGTAGCTCGGAAGGAAGATTTAAAGGGAGTTTAAAGTGATTCCACTTCATTTTATCCTCACAGAACAGGGGTGTCAAACTCGATTTCATTGAGGGCCGCATCAAAGTTGTGTTTGATCTCGGGGTGTGTGTGTGTGTGTGTGGCTGGGGTGTGTGGCCAGCTTGTCGTGACTTGTGTCAGGGACTCCTGTGGTGGCCCAAGTGCTCTGCCAGCGAAAACAGGCTGCCAATCTATCTCCGTTTTCGGCTGAGATGGCCTCCTGCAACCTTCTGCCGGTGAAAACGGAGGGACAAATGTGGACCCTCACGAGCTCCGTTTTCACTGGCAGAGGGTTGCAGGAGGCTGTCCCAGCCGAAAACGGAGATTGGGAGCCCGTTTTCTTTGGCAGAGGCACCGCGGGCCATTCTTTTGCTGTTTCCAGGGCTGCCCTGTGGGCCAGATCTAAGCAACCCGCGGGCCAGATCCAGCCTGCGGGCCTTGAGTTTTGACACCCCTGCCGTAGAACCATTATATCAGATAGTTGAGGCTGAGAAAGGCTGAGTGATGTTCGGTCAACCAGGGAGCTTCTATGGCTGATGATGAAGTTGACGGTGGACTCTCCTGCACTTTCCCCAACAATTGTGAACCTCACCTGACGTATCAATATCACTTTATAATGCCTTGGTAATAAGACCAGCCTTGGAATATTGCATCCAGTTTTGGTCACTGAGATATTAAAAAAAAAAAAAAAGTGGAGACTCTAGAAAGAGTGCAGAGAAGAGCAACAAAGATGATTTTTTTTTTTTAACATTTATATCCCGCCCTTCTCCGAAGACTCAGGCCGGCTTACAATGTGTAAGGCAATAGTCTCATTCTATTTGTATATTTACAAAGTCAACTTATTGCCCCCCCCCAACAATCTGGGTCCTCATTTTACCTACCTTATAAAGGATGGAAGGCTGAGTCAACCTTGGGCCTGGTGGGACTAGAACCTGCAGTAATTGCAGGCAGCTGTGTTTTAATAACAGGCTATCTTACAGCCTGAGCCACCACGGCCCAAGGCAGTAAGACTGGAGGGGATTGGAGGCTAAAACATATGAAGAATGTTTGCAGCAATTGGGTATGTTTATTTTAATGAAAGTAAAAAAAAAGGACAAGGGGAGACATGACAGCAGTGTCCCAATATCTGGGCGGTTGCTAGAAGGATGTGTGTCAATCTTTCTCCAGAGCACCTGAAAGAAGAACAAGAAGCAAAGGATAGAAAATGTCTATGGAGATTCTCAGTCATCCAGTCATGGTTGTCCCAAAGGGCCGCGGTGTGGCTCAGGCTGTAAGATAGCCTGTTATTAAAACACAGCTGCCTGCAATTACTGCAGGTTCTAGTCCCACCAGGCCCAAGGTTGACTCAGCCTTCCATCCTTTATAAGGTAGGTAAAATGAGGACCCAGATTGTTGGGGGGGCAATAAGTTGACTTTGTAAATATACAAATAGAATGAGACTATTGCCTTACACATTGTAAGCCGGCCTGAGTCTTCGGAGAAGGGCGGGGTATAAATGTAAATAAAAAAAAAAGGTGCTTTTTTCCTCCCTCCCTCCCTCCCTCCCTCCCTCTCTTCCCTCCCCCTCCCACCCTTTCTCCCTCCCTCCCTTCCTCTTTCTCCCTCCCTTCCTTAGCACTTAGCAATAGCATTTACACTTATATACCGCTTTACAATGCTTTACAGCAGGGGTCTCCAACCTTGGTCCCTTTAAGACTTGTGGACTTCAATTTCCAGAGGTCCTCAGCCAGCTTTCCTGGCTGAGGGATTCTGGGAGTTGAAGTCCACAAGTCTTAAAGGGACCAAGGTTGGAGACCCCTGCTTTACAGCAACCTCGAGCTGAATCGAACCCCTGGCAGTCAGCAGAATTAGACTGCAATACTGCATTATAACCACTGTGCCACCAAGGCCCTTCCTTCCTTCCTTCCTTCCTTCGCACTTAGCGATAGCACTTAAACTTATATACCACTTTACAATGCTTTACACCTAAGCGGTTTACAGAGTCGGAATATTTGCCCCCAACAATCTGTGTCCTCATTTTACCGACCTCAGAAGGATGGAAGGCTGAGTCAACCTTGAGCCTGGTGAGATTCGAACTGCCAAACTGCTGGCAGCCGGTGATCAGCAGAAGTAGCCTGCAGTCCTGAACTCTAACCACTGCGCCACCATGGCTCAAATGAACTGTTGTAAGTCGTGGACTACCTGTAATTATTTATTTTTCTCCGTTTATAACAACTTCTTCTCCCCTCTCCCCAAAAACCATGATATCTACTCTCCAGTTGATGAGACAGAAAATGAGGAAACGCCAACTGTGCAGGCTGCGATTTTCCCTCGGTGCTTCTCGGGAAGAAAAGTAGGAACAGATTGTTCCGTGGCAATAATACCTCATTATTGTAAGCAAATTGACTTTCTTATTGACTATACCGAAAGGTTGTCCCCGGTTATAATTACTAGTTCTACTTAATTTGCCTTTTTATAAAAGGTCTGTGCAAACACCTCCTTCTGGTATTTTGATTAACTGGCTTTTCTTCGCCTCGAGAGGGTATTTAGTGCAGGCTATTTAAAGGCGCCAGTCCACAGGATCCTTTTGTGTCCATGCCACGCGCAGCTATCCGCTTGAATCTCTCACACATATTTCTCGTGACAGCTCTGCTAAAGAGCGTTGGCTAGATTTGCCGGGAAAGCTGATGAACACATCTTAGCGAGCATCGGTCCAATTTGACACACACACACACACACACACACACACACACACACACACACACACACACACACACACACACAAATAGCTGTAATTTATTCCTGAAGGATTTCAGAGGGACCAGGTGAAATTCTAGCTTGGCTTTCTTTCAGGTTAAAGGGAAAGGGAAAGGTTCCCCTCGCACATATGTGCTAGTCGTTCCTGAATCTAGGGGGCAGTGCTCATCTCCGTTTCAAAGCCAAAGAGTCAGCACTGTCCAAAGGCGTCTCCGTGGTCATGTGGCCGGCATGACTCAACGCCAAAGGTGCACGGAATGCTGCTCCCTTCCCACCAAAGGTGTTCCCTATTTTTCTATTTGCATTTTTTACGTGCTTTTGAGTTGCTAGGTTGGCAGAAGCTTGGGCAAGTCACGGGAGCTCACCCCGTTACACGGCAGCACTAGGGATTCGAACCACTGAACTGCCGATCTTTCGATCGACAAGCTCAGCGTCTTACCCACTAAGCCACCGCGTCCCTCTATCTTTCAGGTTAGGTCATGGATAATATTCAGAAATGAATATATGAGGGTCATAAGGACCAGGTTATTTTTTTTCTTCTTCTGGTTTTGACAGTCATGTCAGATACAATTTCTCATTGCACTTCTGATAAATAAGCATTTGGCCGGTTGAGTCTGCTGTTTTTTTTGGAAATAGCCAGGCCCTTTCAGTCAAAGTCCTGGGAAAGGGTTATGATAAGAGTCCAGCATTAAATCTCTCCATTTTGGGGGGGCTTTTTTCTTCCCTCAATCTTTACTTGGAGGGTGGCATTTAATTCTCCCCCCCCCCCCGGTAATTCATGGGATGCCTTCAACCAGGAAGTGGGTGGGTTTAGTTCTTCTTCCAGTAACATTTGTATGGTTGAAATTGTTTTTCTTGGCAGAATAGTAGGATGGATCCTGGTTTTCTTCTCCAGTGAAACAGATTTAGCATAATCTCTTACCCATCTGGGACCAAATGGGGAGTTTATATCTCCAACAGTGTAGCTCAATAGAATAGAATAGAATAGAATAGAATAGAATAGAATAGAATAGAATAGAATAGATCTATTCTATTCTATTCTGTTCTGTTCTGTTCTATTCTGTTCTGTTCTGTTCTGTTCTGTTCTGTTCTTTTCTGTTCTGTTCCACCCCACCCCACCCCATCCTGTTGAAGAGAATATTTGTAGCTTAGGGTTGAATTGTGGTTTTCTTTGGTGCAGGGGTGAAATTCAGCAGGTTCTGACTGGTTCTGGAGAACCGGTAGCAGAAATTTTAAGTAGTTCGGAGAACCAGCAAAAAACCCACCTCTGGCTGGCCCCAGAGTGGGGTGGGTGTAGAGATTTTGCAATATCCTTCCCCTGGAGTGGGATGGGAATGGAGATTTTGCAGGATCCTTCCCCTACTACGCCCACCACGCCACGCCCACCAAGCCACAGAACTGGTAGTAAAAAAAATTGAATTCTACCACTGCCTTGGTGCCCTCAAGTTTGGGGGTTTTCTTGCAGATGTTTCATGACCCAGCTAGGTAACATCATCAGTGCTAGAAGAGAGCAAAGATTCTATTCTGTTCTGTTCCATTCCATTCCATCCCATCCCGTCCCGTCCTATCCTATCCTATCCTGAATTCTATCCTATCCTATCCTGAATTCTATCCTATCCTATCCTGAATTCTATTCTATTACGCTATGCTATGCTATGCTATGCTATGCTATGCTATGCTAGGCCGTGAAAATATTTACAGATCCCTCACATCCAGGACATAAACTGTTTCAACTCCTACCCTCAAAATGACGCTATAGAGCACTGCACACAGAACAACTAGACACAAGAACAGTTTTTTCCCGAAGGCCATCACTCTGCTAAACAAAAGTTCCCTCAACACTGTCAAACTATTTACTAAATCTGCATTACTATTAATCTTCTCATCGTTCCCATCACCCATCTCCTTCCCCTTACGACTGTATGACTGTAACTTTGTTGCTGATAATCCTTATGATTTATATTGATATATTGACCATCAATTGTGTTGTAAATGTTGTACCTTGATGAACGTATCTTTTCTTTTATGTACACTGAGAGCATCTGCACCAAGACAAATTCCTTGTGTGTCCAATCAAACTTGACCAATAAAAATTCTTTTCTATTCTATTCTATTCTATTCTATTCTATTCTATTCTATGCTATGCTATGCTATACTATGCTATGCTATGCTATGCTATGCTATGCTATGCTATGCTATGCTATGCTATGCTATGCTATGCTATTGTTCTGTCTCCTTCCCCACTTCGGAGCAACAAGCTGGCCTTCAGCCAGTGGATTCATGGCTCTTATCAGTCCTGGCAGAGAAATCGCAGCTGCCTGCCAAAGTTCAAACAAATGACTCACAGAGTAAGACTTTCAGCTCTCTTTGAAATGGTTCAGCTAATTTTTGCTTCCCGTGGAATGAGAGCAGTCCCAAAGCTCCTTATATATCCTTCCCTTTGATGACGCCGCCTCTCTAATCTTCTGAAGCGCGGGTCAAGCCAAGCTTGATTATTATTATCAGCTGGGTCTGAAGGCATAGCCTGGGGAAGGGAGGAATCAGGGGATGACGGCCTCATTACGTCCTCCGACTGGCCTGGTTCTGGCTCCTGGAGCCGGGCCAAAGGAATTGGTGCTCCCGAGGTAAGCCTTACCGGCCCTTCCCCCTCACTCTCGGAGTCACTTTTGGGCATGGTCCCAGGTTTGGGGGCTGGAGTCACAACAGGTATGCTATGCTATCCTATCCCAGATGGAGAATTCTAGGAGTTGAAATTCACAAATCTTAAAGTCCATCCAAGGTTGGACAGCCCTGATCTATACTATCCATTTATTCTGATTAACCACAAAAATAGCACAGGATTTGTTGGAACTCAGGAGAAGAAATACAGTCTCCACAGGCATTTCTTGCACAAGGAATTGTTTCTGGTGGGTCACAATTGAAACTATTGGCTCCTATTGGCTTCTTGTATCAATAGACACAAAACACTGGAAATCTGGAGAATTGTTTAGGTTTTTGTATCTCCCTTCAGGGTTTGGTGGAGTGGGGGAGAGACTTTTACAAAAGCAAAACTTGGCAATAAAAGGAAAAGTAGGTAGCGGTACAACATAAAGGCCTACAACAGTGGCAGAAATGAATCTTTATAATAAAACTATTTTTTTCTGTAAGATTTTTTTTTTAAAAAAAACTTTCTGCTTTCTTATCTTCCAGTTTGTCCAAATCTTTTCTCCTTGTTCGCTCCTGGCTGGGCATCTTGATTTGTCTCTTTTCTTCTGAATCTTGGCTCCATCTGAGGGAACCAGCTGGAAGAACATCTCCTTCATACAGTTCTGAGGGAAATCAAAACGCCTGAAGAGAGAAGAATTAAGAAGATTTTTTTTAAAAATCTGATGCCTCCGTTCCCATTTCCTCGCCTCCTCAGTGCTGTCTATCTTTTAGCTTTTCTCTTTTATTTATATTCTTAGGCTTTGGCTCTGTTTGTCCAGCCTTTTATTCATGAATCCTTTGACTACAGGCCTCCAAGGAACCACCTTTTCTCCCCTTCTTCCCACCTCTCAATGCCACTGTTTGATTGGCAGATGTTGTTTGGTTGACAGCTGGATCCTCCAAACAATGAGGGGAGACCAAGAAGGGAGGGGGAGAAATGAGCACAGGTGCTTATTACCTGCTCAGGTAAGGTGTCTCCATAGGTCCGTGATGGTGAACCTTTGACGTGCTCGCGTGCTGGCCGGCATGCCGGAAGTGGCACACAAAACCATCCCGCGAAGTATGCATTGCCTCGCTGGCCTTCACCTGTGCGGGAGCGCCAATACCCGGAAGAGCAGTGGTCTATCGTGCATGCACAAGCCGTCACTCAAACACCTGGATTCCAGCATGGAAGCATGCCCGATAGCTGGCCATCGTGCATGCCCGCAACATCAACCCGGAAGGTTGGTGCCGGCCTGCGCATGTGTGCCGGAATGCCGCTTTTCCGGGTTCCGCCACTCCTTCCCGCACAACAGCCAGCTGATCACAGGAATGCAGAATAGGAGCCAGCAAGGCCATGCATTCTTCGTGGGATGGTTTTGCATGCCACTTCCGGCACGCGTGCCATAAGTTCGCCGACACTGCCATAGGTGGTCAGAAAGAAGATAGTGTGGATTTATTCCTCATTTCTTCTTAGGAAGCTTTGAGATGCAAACTCATAACGAAGAGAAATTTCCTGATCATAAGAACTGTGGTAGAGTTCTTAGAGAGCTAGAGTTGTGGAGAGAGAAGTTTTCTCAAATTTGCCCAATTAATAATAATAATAATAACAATAAGAAGAAGAAGAAAAGAAGAAGAAGTAGAAGTAGAAGTAGAAGTAGAAGTAGAAGTAGAAATAGTAGTTGTAGTTGTAGTAGTAGTAGTAGTAGTAGTAGTAGTATGGGATAATGTAGAGCAGGGCTTCCCAATTTGGGCAACTTTAAGAGATGTGAACGTCAACTCCCAGAATTTCCCAACCGGCTGTGCCTCTTCCTCTTTTGCCCACGACAAGAATCTCGTGAGGTGGATTGGGCTGAGGAAAAATGTGTTCTCTGTCCGGCCTACCTAGCAAGACTGACTAGAACACAGTTCCCACCAAACCGTTCCAGCACTTTTCTTTTTGTGGAGCATCACTGGAGTGTCTGTGTGGATGTAATGGGGCTTAAAAAACATCAAGATGGTGGCTACAACTGCCTTTTTTTCTCAGCCATACAACAAGAGGAAGCGTTCTGTCTCCTTCCCCACTTCGGAGCAACGAGCTGGCCTTCAGCCAGTGGATTCATGGCTCTTATCAGTCCTGGCAGAGAAATCGCAGCTGCCTGCCAAAGTTCAAACAAATGACTCAAAGAGTAAGACTTTCAGCTCTCTTTGAAACGGTTCAGCTAATTTTTGCTTCCCGTGGAATGAGAGCAGTCCCAAAGCTCTTTATATATCCTGTGGCGTGGGGCTCCTGCCCCACCCTTCCCTTTGATGACGCCGGCTCTCTAATCTTCTGAAGCGCGGTCGATCCAAGCTTGATTATTATGATTATCAGCTGGGTTTGAAGGGTAGTCTAGGGAAGGGAGGAATCAGGGGAAGACGGCCTCATTACATCCTCTGACTGGTCTGGTTCTGGCTCCTGGAGCCGGGCCAAAGGAATCGTTGCTCCCAAGGTAAGTTTTACCGGCCTTTCCCCCTCACTCTCGGAGTCACTTTCGGGCATGGGGCCAGGTTCGGGGGCTGGAGTCACAACAGGAATGGAAGGAGGAGGAGGAGGAGGAGAGGAGAAGAAGGAAGAGAGAGAGAGAGAGAGAGAGACAGAGGGTATATCAGAATGCTCACAGTGTGACGGATAGTTTGAGACAACCCAGGAGCAAAGTTTAGCATGTGGTATAAATGATGCTGTTTGGTTTTAAACTGACATGCTGAAACGTATGGAAATAATGGCTGGGGTTGCTTCAGGCAATTCTCTTACTGTTCGCAAGATGCTAGATTTCCTTGATTCCACCTGACGGCAGTGATTTGTGGCAAAAAAGGTCACAAAGTTCCAGCACAAGTGACTTAACAACTGCTTTGATTAACAACAGAAATTCTGGCTTCCATTGCAAAGTTGAGGACTACTTGGAACATAGAAAAGGTAGTGTTTTTTTCCCCAAACCTCGATCAGAATAGAATAGAATAGAATAGAATAGAATAGAATAGAATAGAATAGAATAGAATAGAATAGAATAGAATAGAATAGAATAGAAGGATGGATGGATGGATGGATGGATGGATGGATGGATGGATGGATGGATGGATAGGGAAGGGAAGGGAAGGGAAGGGAACAGAACAGAACAGAACAGAACAGAACAGAATAGAATAGAATAGAATAGAATAGAATAGAAAATAGAATAGAATAGAATAGAATAGAATAGAATAGAATAGAATAGAATAGAATAGAAAATAGAATAGAATAGAATAGAGTAGAGTAGAGTAGAGTAGAATAGAATAGAATAGAATAGAATAGAATAGAATAGAATAGATGGATGGATGGATGGATGGATGGATGGATGGATGGATGGAAGGAAGGAAGGAAGGAAGGAAGGAACAGAACAGAACAGAACAGAACAGAACAGAACAGAATAGAATAGAATAGAAAATGGAATAGAATAGAATAGAATAGAATAGAATAGAATAGAATAGAATAGAATAGAATAGAATAGAATAGAATAGAATAGAATAGAATGGATGGATGGATGGATGGATGGATGGATGGATGGATGGATGGATAGGGAAGGGAAGGGAAGGGAAGGGAAGGGAAGGGAAGGGAAGGGAAGGGAACAGAACAGAACAGAACAGAATAGAATAGAATAGAAAATGGAATAGAATAGAAAATAGAATAGAATAGAATAGAATAGAGTAGAGTAGAGTAGAATAGAATAGAATAGAATAGAATAGAATAGAATAGAATAGAATAGAATAGAATAGAATGGATGGATGGATGGATGGATGGATGGATGGATGGATGGATGGATGGATGGGGAAGGGAAGGGAAGGGAAGGGAAGGGAAGGGAAGGGAGGGGAAGGGAAAGGAACGGAACGGAACGGAACGGAACAGAACAGAACAGAACAGAACAGAATAGAATAGAATAGAAAATGGAATAGAATAGAATAGAATAGAATAGAATAGAAGAGAAGAGAAGAGAAGAGAAGAGAAGAGAAGAGAAGAGAAGAGAAGAGAAGAGAAGAGAAGAGAAGAGAAGAGAATTTTTTATTGTGCCAAAGTAAATCCTAGACAAGGTCCTATCATCCCTCCTGGAACAATTCCCCAGTCGTATTTCCCCATGGATTTCCTTATACATGAGAGTGGACTGAAGTTTCTTTTCCCAGGGCTTGAGGCCTGCTATGTGTACCGGTGGTCTGAATAGTTTTCGGCATGCCACCTCAGACACACAAGGAATTTGTCTTGGTGCATACGCTCTCAGTGTACATAAAAGAAAAGATACCTTCATCAAGGTACAACACTCACAACACTTAATGATAGTCATAGGGTACAAATTTAACACTTAATGATACAACACTTAATGATAGCCATAGGGTACAAATAAGCAATCAGGAAACAATCAATATCAATATAAATTGTAAGGACACAAGCAACAAAGTTACAGTCATACAGTCATAAGGGGAAGGAAATGGGTGATGGGAACGATGAGAAGATTAATAGTAATTCAGATTTAGTAAATAGTTTGACAGTGTTGAGGGTATTATTTGTTTAGCAGAGTGATGGCGTTTGGGAAGAAACTGTTCTTGTGTCTAGTTGTTCTGGTGTGCAGTGCTCTATAGCATCATTTTGAGGGTAGGAGTTGAAAAAGTTTATGTCCAGGATGCGAGGGATCGGTAAATATTTTCACAGCTCCCTTTTTGACTCGTGCGGTATACAGGTTCTCCATGGAAGGCAGGTTGGCAACCATTGTTTTTTCTGCAGTTCTATTTATCCTCTGAAGTCTGTGTCTCTTGTTGGGTTGCAGAACCAAACCAGACAGTTATAGAGGTGCAAATGACAGACTCAATAATTCCTCTGTAGAACTGAATCAGCAGCTCCTTGGGCAGTTTGAGCTTTCTGAGCTGGTTCAGAAAGAACGTTCTTTGTTATCCTTTTTCAATGACATTAGCTGTCCATTTTAGATCTTGTGATATGGTAGAACCTAGAAATTTGAAGGTTTCTACTGTTCATACTATGTTGTCTAGTATTGTAAGAGGTGGACATATGGAAGGGTTTCTCCTAAAGTCTACCGCCATTTCTACAGTTTTGAGTGTGTTCAGTTTCAGATCGTTTCGGTCGCACCACAAGTCTAGTTGTTTGACTTCTCGTCTATATGCAGATTCGTCATTGTCTCGAAAGAGACCAATCACTGTTGCGTCATCTGCGAACTTCAGTAGTTTAACAGATGGATCGTTGGAGATGCAGTCATTGGTAAATAGAGAGAAGAGAAGTGGGGAGAGCACACAGCCTTGGTGGGGTGGGGTGGGGGGCTGTGCTAATTGTACAGGTATCTGATATGATTCTGCTTAGCTTCACCTGCTGCTTCCTGTTTGTTAGGAAGCTTGTGATCCACTTATAAATCTGTTCAAGTACCTGTAGCCGGTTTAGCTTAGTTAGAAGAGAGTCTGGAATGATGGTATATAAAATCCAGGTTGGGGACAAACTCAGCAAGTTCAACCCAAAGATGAATTTCTAGTTCTCAAGGTTCAGCTTCACTCAGGGAGTATAATCGGCAGATATTACATTCCTTTGTTTTCTTGCATTGTAGTAGATGCCAGGAACATCAAAGAGGCTTGAAGGAATGGTCTAATAAAACAAAGGTATACAGCACAGGGGCCTGTGGAAGAAGCTGCCACGATTAAAATGACCTCAAGGTACTTCAAAATAAGAACTCCCAGATTTAATCTAAAGATGGGGACTTAAAAGCAATATAGATATTGCTTTTAAGACAGCATTCTGCACAAACCGAAAAATATCCACCATCCTAAGAAACCCCAAAGACAAAATTGAGTTAGAAAATCAAGGACTATATGAAATCCCATGCACTGCCTGCCCTACCACATACATCGGACAAACCAACAGAAGAATAAGTGCACGCATTGAAGAATACAAGAACTCAGTCAAAAAAGAGGAACCAACTTCTTCCCTGGTCCAACACCTTAAAGCCACAGGACATGATATTGACTTTAAAAAGACCAGAACTATTGCCAAAACTGAACACTTTAACAACAGAATAATCAGAGAAGCCATCGAGATAGAAAAACGCCCACACAGCATGAACAAACGAGATGATACCTCCCGCCTACCAGCCATTTGGAAACCCGCCCTTATTGACAAACGAGTCCCTAACACGAGGAATGACACCAGACCCACACTCACGAGGTCCACACAGGATGTCACCACCGCACATCCACCCAGAAAGCAGACCCAAACCCACACTGATCATGAAGCACGACCAAGGACCAGAAGCCAGACCGCAGCTGCAACATTAGCCATTTCAAACCCCTCCAATCCATACATGCAGCAGACTGACACCCACTATAAAGATGTAGCACGACCACGACCACGAAGCCAAACAACAGCAATGCAGGTCACCAGCTCAAATCCCCCCGCAACTCAGACTAATCTGAGCACAACCAAGCCCCCACCCAAATGGGACACACCCCCAGCCAATCAGAGCGCAAAAAACCGCCATCCAATCAGAGCACAGCCAAGCTCCCACCCAATCAGTTCAAACCCCCACTAGCAGTTAAAAGGAAGAAACAGCTGCGATCACACATTGCTCCCAGAAGCACGAAGCTGAAGCCTGAAGTTGACGAATGAGACTTCATCGAAATGTCACCAAGACACTTCCAATTTTACACGGGAGAAAACCCGAACAACCAAAGACCTACATACAAACACCCGCGAAAACCTCAGAAAACATATATATATATATATATATATACATATATATATTCGGGTCTTTTCCCATGTAAGGTTGAGGGTGTCTTGGCAACGTTTCAACGAGGTCTCACTCATCATCTTCAGGCTGGTGCTTTTGGCTTCATGCCCGTGTTTGCAAACCCCCAGCAGCCCACACCTGGTTTTAAGTAAAAGCAACCAAACCCTCAGGCAAAAACTATATATCCCAATCACAGGGCTCTCAACAGCCCATAAGCTCTCTACCAGTGATGGCTAACCTTTTTTGCTGTCGTGTGGCAAAAGCGGGGAGAGCGCAGGTGGGGTTGAGCACACTCATGTCCACACCCATAATTCAATGTGCCCCACCCCCACCCCCACCCGCACTGTGCACGCGACCCTCCCATGATTCCCCCACTTTTGGCATGCAATGGCATGGTGGGCCATTTTTCGCCCTTCCCAGGCTCTAGAGAGTTTCTTGGAGCCTGGGGAGGGTGAAAATGGCCTTCCCCACCTACCTGGATGCCCTCCGAAGGCTGGAAATAGCCTGTTTCCAGACTTCCGGTGGTCTCAGAAGGCCCAAAAATCGGCTGGCCAGCACGCGCAAGCACACTGGAGCTAAGCTAGGGCAATGCTCTTCGCCATCGCAACTCTACACCCTACATTACCCTCCTTATCTGTTACCCCAATGCAATCCTCCGTAATCACTGAGGTATTTTCTGTTAATTCAGTTTTCCATGATCGATTTATCATTCTCCCTATTCCTTTCCTAAGCACCGTTTTTCTACGTGCTTCACACTCAGGAGAAAGAGCAGAAAAAAGAAAGAAAGAAAGAAAGAGAGAGAGAGAGAGGGAAAGAAAGAAAGAAAGAAAAAGAAAGAAAGAAAGAAAGAAAGAAAGAAAGAAAGAAAGAAAGAAAGAGAAGAGAAGAGAAGAGAAGAGAAGAGAAGAAGAGAAGAGAAGAGAAGAGAAGAGAAGAGAAGAGGTGAGGTGGCATTTTCAGGATGAATTTTACAATTGCCATGTGCTTCCGTTAATATGAGGTTTCCTCTCTTGGGTGAAATTGAGTCCTTTAATGAATTACTATTATCATACATTTCTTCCAAAATGTCCGTCATAGAATACCTAGGGCCCATTTATGGATTTAGACATAAAATAATTACACTCCAGGAAAAGGGCTACTTACTTGGCAGACTCTCCCCGTTTTAAGCCAATTACTTAAAAGGTGAAAGGTTTCTCCTTATTAATATCAGCTAAATGAAACTTTACAAAGCCTGCAGACCGAGTTATTTCACAGAGCGTTCATCCTTTCCTAAGTCTGACGTGTAATCCCTTGGCTTGCTTCTCCCAGCAACTGATGAGAATAATTTCCACTTTATAACACCTTGGTAAGACCACACTTGGAAGATTACATCCAGTTTTCGTAGGTTTTCATGGGTATAGGTATGTAGGTCTTGGCATATTCGGGTCTTTTCCTGTGTAAGGTTGAGAGTATCTTGGCGACGTTTCGACGAAGTCTCACTCATCATCTTCAGGTTGGTGCTTTCGGTTTCGTGCTTGTGCGAGCAAAGCATGGTCGGAGCTGCCATCTCTCTATAAATACTGGTGGGGAGGTGGGGAGTGTTGCTATGAGCGGGTTGGCTGGCTGCGTGGTTGCATCTTGATTGGTAGGTGGAGTGGGTGTTTGCAGATTGATCGGCTGTTTCGTAGCATCCTGTGTGGGGGTGTAATGACCTGGTTAATGGGCTGTGTGGAAACATCCTAAGTTCTGGGAATGTGACCTCCTGTAGTGGAGACTCTAGAAAGAGTGCAGAGAAGAGCAACAAAGATGATTTGAGGACTGGAGGGTAAAACATATGAAGAACGGTTGCAGGAACTGGGCATGGCTAGTTTATGAAAAGAAGGACTAGGGGAGCCAGGATAGCAGTGTTCTAATATTTGAGAGGCTGTCACAGAGAAGAGGGGGTCAAGCTATTCTCCAAAGCACCTGAAAGCAGAACAAGAAGCAATAAGGTAAAGGTGAAGGTTTTCCTTGCACATACGTGCTAGTCGTTTCCGACTCTAGGGGGCAGTGCTCATCTCCGTTTCAAAGCCGAAGAGCCAGCGCTGTCCGAAGACGTCTCTGTGATCATGTGGCCGGCATGACTCAATGCCAAAGGCACACAGAACGCTGTTACCTTCCCACCAAAGATGGTCCCTATTTTTCTACTTGCATTTGTTACATGCTTTCGAACTGCTAGGTTGGCAGAAGCTGGGAAAAGTAACAGGAGCTCACCCCGTTACGCGGCACTAGGGATTCAAACCGCTGAACAGCCAACCTTTCGATCAACAAGCTCAGCGTCTTACCCACTAAACCACCACGTCCCTTTAAGAAGCAATACTCATGGAGAAAAGCAACCTGGGAGAAATTTCCTGACAGTCAGAATCATTAATCAGTGGAACGATTTGCTTCCAAAAATTGTGGGTGCTCCAGTATAGAAAGTCTTTAAGAAGAGACTGGACCAGGGGCCTCCAACCTTGGTCCCTTTAAGACTTGTGGACTTCAACTCCCAGAGTCCCTCAGCCAGCAAAGCTGGCTGAGGAACTCTGGGAGTTGAAGTCCACAAGTCTTAAAGGGACCAAAGTTGGAGACCCCTGGTTTGGACAACCTTTCGTTTGAATGGTTATAGGGTCTCCTGCTTGAACAGGGGTTGGACTAGAAGACCTCCAAGGTACCTATCAATCCTTCAGTGATGATATTCAGTTGGTTCAGACTGGTTCAGGAGAACTGGTAGTAGTAAACACGGGTGGGCCTTCCCACCAGGGGTGAAATGCTCCCGGTTCGGACCAGATCGGCCGATCCGGTAGCAATGGTGATGGGTGGTTCGGAGAACCAGTAGCAAAAATCCTTGCCCCCCCCACTCATGCCCAGTTGAGCCATGCGATCATCAGAACCTTTTTTTAAAAAAACTTTTAAAAGGATTCGGCTGAAGAGGTTGTAAAAAAACATGCTTTTAACGGGTTAAAACAAGACGATCCCAGCTAAGGTGCTTGATTGTCAGAGAATTTTTTTTTTTACTTTTAACAGCATTTTTTAAAAGGTGAAAAAGTTGAAGACTGCTAGGCAAAAAATGGGGTGGGTGGGGTTCTGTCTGTGTGTGTGTGTGTGTGTGTGTGTGTGTGAGAGAGAGAGAGAGAGAGAGAGAGAGAGAGAGAGAGAGAGAGAAAGAAAGAAAGAAAGAAAGGAAGGAAGGAAGGAAGGAAGGAAGGAAGAAAGAAAGAAAGAAAGAAAGAAAGAAAGAAAGAAAGAAAGAAAGAAAGAAAGACAGGAGGACTACAAATCTGGCACTCACTAGATGCAGCTTCAGAGGATAATCCAGGGTTGGAAGGGACCTGGAGGTCATCTAGCCCAACCCTGCTCCAGCAGGACATTGTTAGTGAGTTTCTGTCTTTTGATCCCCCCCAGTCACATGGTTACATAACCACGCCCACCCAGTCACATGACCCCTCCCACCAAGCCACGCCCACTAAGCCACGCCCACAGAACCGGTAGGAAAGAAATTTAGATTTCACCACTGCTGCCCACCCACCCCGGCACTATGCCATCCTATTTAGCCACATTTTAGAGGCCATGTGCATCTGCAACCCTGTTATTCTGTTTATCTAATTCTCCCGGTCTTTGCATATTCATCATCTATTTTTAGTCAGGGAAAGGTCAAGGTGGCTCATTAAAATGAAGTTTGTCCGCCGTCTGTCTCAAGGGACATTGTCTGGTCCAGCAAGCGTGGTATGAATTGTTTTTTTTTTGGTTCCAGTAAAGCTGAGGTGGGCATGGTGTTCGTTCGCTGGTTTAATTTCACAGCATTGGGGAGCATCGGAGAGAAAGAACTAGGTTCTAGTTCAAAGCCTCCGTCAACGAAGCTGCTGGAGGCCAACCGGGATGGAGAACTTAAATCTAACGAACAAAATGGAGGCTAGCTAGGGAGTTCTGGGAGTTGAAGTCCACGAGTCTTAAAGTTGCTCTGTTTGAAAAACATTGTCCTAGAGCAGTGGTCTCCAACCTTGGCAACTTTAAGACTTGTGGACCTCAACTCCCAGAATTCCTCAGCCAGCTTTGCTGAAGTCCGCAAGTCTTAAAGTTGCCAAGGTTGGAGACCCCTGCTCTAAAGCACGGGTGTCAAACTCGATAGCATCACGTGACAGATTGTGACGTATCACGACGTTTTTTCCCATTCGCAGAGCTGGGATGGGCGTGGCCTGCACCTGACGCATCCGGACCGCTGGCCGCTAGTTTGACCGGCCTGCTCTAGCACAGTGTTTCTCAATTTCAGCCACTTTAAAATACGTGGATTTCAACTCTCAGAATTCCCCAGTCAGTCATGTGAGTTCAATTCTGTGAATTGAAACCCACACATCTTAAAGTTGTCAAGGTTGAGAAACTCTGCTCTGGAGCAGAGGGGGGGGGGTGTCTCTAAACTTGGCAACTTTAAGATTAGGTGGATTTCAATTCCCAGAATTCTTCAGCCAGCATGGCTGACTGAAGAATTCTGGGAACTGAAGCAGTGGCGGAATTCAATTTTTTTTTACTACCGTTTCTGCGTGCGTGGCTTGGTGGGCATGGCAGGGGAAGGATGCTGCAAATTCTCCATTCTCTCCCCACTCCAGGGGAAGGACACTGCAAAATCTCCATTCCCACCCCACTCCAGGGGAAGGACACTGCAAAATCCTCATTCCCTCCCCACACCTGGGGGAAGGATATTGCAAAATCTCCATTCCCACCCCACTCCAGGGGAAGGACACTGCAAAATCTCCATTCCCACCCCACTCCAGGGGAAGGATACTGCAAAATCTGCATTCCCTCCCCACTCCTTGGGGAAGGATATTGCAAAATTTCCATTCCCACCCCACTCCAGGGGAAGGATACTGCAAAATCTGCATTCCCTCCCCACTCCTGGGGGAAGGATATTGCAAAATCTCCATTCCCACCCCACACCAGGGGAAGGACACTGCAAATTCTCCATACCCATCCCACACCAGGGGAAGGTTACTGCAAAATCACCATTCCCTCCCAACTCCTGGGGGAAGGATATTGCAAAATCTGCATTCCCACCTCAGTATGGGGCCAGCCAGAAGTGACATTTGCCGGTTCTCCCTAACCCTAACCCTAACCCTAACCCTAACTACTCAAAATTACAGATTCTCCAGAACCTGTCAGAACCTGCTGAATAGCACCCCTAAGTTGAAGTCCACAAATCTTAAAGTTGTCAAAGTTGGAGACCCCTGCACTAAGGGATGCCTGTAATCAGCCAACTTTGGGTAATCCAATTCACGTGATCAAAACTAACGGCCTCATCGCAGCTGCTGTAATCTTATTTTATTTAGCAATCAGGATATCATGACAGCTGTAAACCCTGTTGTCAAAAGGTTATTACTCACCTTAAGCCACTGGATGCAGTACGGATTATGAGTTGCTTAAATCAATCCAATGAATGAAGTGTGTCGCTCTCTCTCTATCCTCAAAATTCAGACCCAAAAAAACAACAACAGTGTTCTCTGCGCATCTGCATACTAATGGCATCATTAAAGCAGGAGCATTGCAATTATTCACTGCCTTCCCAGCTAAGGAGGTGATAAATTCAAATGACTGCCAGATAGAGAATTGTGCCTTTTGCCTTAGGGGAAAAATGCAAAAATTGTTAGAATTTATTTTATTAGGGGAATAATACTAGTAATAATAGGATTACAGTTAGTCCTCAATTTACAACCACAATGGAGCCCAAAGTGACTGCTGCTAAGCAAGGTAGTTGCTGAGTGAGACGTGTCCCATTTTATGACCTTTCTTGCCCACAGATGTTAAGTGGATCACTGCAGTTGTTAAGTTGGTAACACGGTTGTTGTTGTTGTTTTATTTGCATTTATATCCCGCCCTTCTCTGAAGACTCAGGGCGGCTTACACTATGTCAAGCAATAGTCTTCATCCATTTGTATATTATATACAAAGTCAACTTATTGCCCCCAACAATCTGGGTCCTCATTTTACCTACCTTATAAAGGATGGAAGGCTGAGTCAACCTTGGGCCTGGTGGGGCTTGAACCTGCAGTAATTGCAAGCAGCTGCTGTTAATAACACACTGCATTAGTCTGTTGAGCCACCAGAGGCCCTTAAGTTGTTAAATGAACCTGGCTTTCCTACTGACATTGCTTTTCAGGAGGTCACAAAAGGGGATGACGTGACCCCGGGACACTGCAACCGTCATAAATATGAGCCAGTTGCCAAGCATTTGAATTTTGATCACGTGACCAGAAAGAAGAGGGAGTCAAGCTATTCTCCAAAGCACCTGAAGGCAGAAGAAGAAGCAATGGATGAAAACTAATCAAGGAGAGAAGCAACTTAGAACTAAAGAGGAATTTGCTGTCAGTGAGAACAATTAATCAGTGGAACAATTTGCCTCCAGAAGTTGTGAATGCTCCAACACTGGAAGTTTTTAAGAAGAAATTGGACAACCATGTGCCTGAAATTATATAGGATCTCCTGCTTGGGCAGGGGGTTGGACTAGAAGACCTCCAAGGTCCCTTCCAGCGCTATTTTATTCTACTCTACTCTACTCTACTCTACTCTACTCTACTCTACTCTACTCTACTCTACTCTACTCTACACTCTACTCTACTCTTCTCTACACTCTACTCTACTCTACCCTACCCTACCCTACCCTACCCTACCCTACTCTACTCTACTCTACTCTACTCTACCCTACCCTACTCTACTCTATTCTATTCTATTCTATTCTAAACTGAAGAAGATCACAAAATATAAACACCTGCAAATAGAAATAGAACAACTGTAGCAAAAGAAAAAGGTTGAGGGCAAAAGAAGAACGGGACAAGAAAGAATGAAATGGCTGGATGGAGTCACTGAAGCAGTCGGCGTGAGCTTAAATGTTCTCTGGGAGATGGTAGAGGACAGGAAGGCCTGGAGGAAAGTTGTCCATGGGGTCACGATGGGTTGGACATGACTTCGCAACTAACAACAACAACAACAAAAGATACCAAAGGAAGTAACCAAGAGTAATAAACACCTCGGGGGCAATTCGAAAATATCTGGAGCGCCACTAGAACACCACAGGCATTGACAAAATCGCCATCAGTCAATTGCAAAAGGCAGCTTTGCCTGGAACAGCTTTCATCCTTCTATGAGACTTTTAACGCCATCAAACAACAACTTTGGCCTGTTCTAGATCTTTGGGAAAAGTTGATAAAAAGACAAAAATGCCAAATCCAGTCTAAACTTCTGGCTGACTATATGACCAACAACAACAATAATCATCATCATAATAATTGTATAACATGCTTTTCAACTAGGCAAATACGCAACAAAGAATTCAAAGGGCTATTAAAATATCAGGGTGGCAGAGACAACCAGTAATTACAAATCTTTGCACAATGAAATTACAAAAGCATGACAACCTAATAAAAGCCAACCAATTTATAGTCAGTAAAACGGCAAAACCAATTAAGTTACACGCAATTCCAAACTGTAGCAAAATTGCCAATAAAGCCGTTTGGTTGAATAAAGACCCATAAAACAATAAAAGTTTAAAAAGTCTGAACACTTACCTGCCTGGTGATGGATCAGATATCACATATTGCTGGGTTTCGTCCATTTCGCCTCGGAATGAAATAAACGTTTTTAAAGCTTTCTTAAGAAGAAAAGTTTGTATGCCCTTTTCTTTCATTCTTCTCCTGTTGTCAGTTGCCCAGAATTACTTGCGTGAGATGGGCAGCCACACAAATGGAAATAACTGCAACAATAACAAAAGAGACAACAAACACTGTTTCTGCCAAACCCTCCCTCCCTCCCCTTCCTTCCCTCCCTCCCTCCCCTCCCCTTCCCTTCCTTCCTTCTTCCTTCCTTTCCTCCCTCCTTTCTTCCTCTTCCTTTCTTCCCTTCCTTCCTCTCCTCTCCTCTCCTCCTCCTCCCTCCCTCCCTTCCTTCCTTACTCTTCTCCCCTTCCTTCCTCCCTCCTCCCTTCCTTCCTTCCTTCCTTCCTTCCTTCCTTCCTTCCTTCCTTCCTTCCTTCCTTCCTTCCTTCCTTCCTTCCTTCCTTCCTTCCTTCTTCCTTCCCTCAGTCCTTTCCTCCCTTACTTCCTTCTTTCTCTCCTTCCTTCCTTCCCTCTCATTCCCTTCTTCCCTCCTCCCCTCCCCTCCTCCCTTTTGTCCCTCCCTCCCTCCCTCTCCTCCCCTCCCCTCCCTCCTTCTTTCTCCTTCCTTCCTTCCTTCTTCCTTCCTCCCTCCCTCCTGGGGATTGAGCATTGCTTTCAATATATGATTTTCACGTGTTCTTTCTTCAGAGTTTCCCTCACTGGCTCTGCACTCAGCATCTCTACTAAAAGTACATTTTCTCTAACACCTATGAAGTCAAGGGTCGTTCTTTCCTAGGGAACAAGCCGGGGACAGTCTGACAGCAATTGTCATCAATCTAAGCTGGTTGTCAAGTATCCGAACTTTGCTCATATGGCCATGGGGATATTGTGTCAGTTGTGACTTTAAGGACCAATCTTATGTCACTTTTTTCAGTGCTGTTGTGACTTCAAACAATAACTTCAAATGATAAATCACTGTCACTTAGTAATTGGTCCAAAGTCACTCAGTGGCTTTCATGACTAAGGTAGGGCTAGAGCTCACGGTGGCTCAGTGGCTAAGATGCTGAGCTTGTCGATCGAAAGGTCGGCAGTTCAGCGGTTCGAATCCCTAGTGCTGCCGTGTAACGGGGTGAGCTCCCATGACTTGTCCCAGCTTCTGCCAACCTAGCAGTTCGAAAGCACCTAAAAAATGCAAGTAGAAAAAATAGGGACCACCTTTGGTGGGAAGGTAACAGCGTTCCGTGCGCCTTTGGCATTGAGTCATGCCAGCCACATGACCACGGAGATGTCTTCGGACAGCGCTGGCTCTTCGGCTTTGAAACGGAGATGAGCACCGCCCCCTAGAGCCGGGAACGACCAGCACATATGTGCAAGGGGAATCTTTACCTTTACCTAGAACTCACCGTCTCCTGGTGATTGGTGGTTGTAAGTCAGTGGCTACCGATAGTCCCTGCCTAGAATCTCTGCTTTAAAAAAAATAATAATCTCCAAGCAAAGAGATTTATTGGGATTTCTTCCCCCCCACTTCCCTAAAAGCAACAGGATAAATTGCATTTATTTTTATGCTGACAGGAGAGCAGGTGTAAACCCCTCTTAGCTTCCTTCTTCTGTCTCAAATCCTCCTTTTTCTTCCTCCTCCTCCTCTTGAAATCAGGTGCTCCTGTTTGCAGGAGAAGATGGGGAATCTGAGGTCAGAGCTTTTCTTTCAGAATTATCTCTCATTTCACTGACATACCAGGAAGAAAATTTTGAGCTCTGTAAGAGGGCCGCCCTCCCAGAGACAGAGAGAAAGCTGCAGCTTTGGTGTTATATTTAGCCATGTCATGCAGAGTTCGCAGAGGTGGATTTCACATAATTTTACCACTGGTTCACCGCCCACCGAAAATGTGAGCACTGTTCGGGCCTGCCAGCAGCAGATTCAGACAGTGAGGAGGTTGGGGAGGAACGTGGACCAGTCCTGGAGTCTGGGGAAAGCTTGGACGAGGGCTCTGAGTCGGAGGCAGAGAGGGGGCCAAGGCCAACTAGTAGTTCTTTGCTGCCTCCGGAGTCTCCAGAGTGTGACATCAGTGAGGCAGAAGAACAGCGGGAGCCTGTTCCCAGTGTGCTTGTGTGCAGAGCTGCCAGAAGACAGGAACAATTAAGAAAACAGGGTCAACTTGGGAGAAAGGCTTGGAGACGATTCGCCCCTCCCATAAGACATAAAAGAGAAGCGAACGGGACATGAGCTTTTGCAAGGAAGCAATTAGTTCATCCGGTCCGGTGTGGAAAAGTTCTAGTTCGACTCGGTGCTAAGTTTGGCCTTGCCCTGAGTGTGGCCATTAGTTCTCTGGCACCATTCCAAGGGAGATAAGGTGGGTGTTTGTTAACACTCCCCTGAAAGACTGTTTGAGAAACCTTTCAGATTGGGAATGACAATAATTCACAGCCGTATGAATAAAAGAGGTTTGCCGGGACTACGATTGTGCGGTATACTTTCTAAGGAAGCCTGGGTCAGAACAAGCGCACACGGCTTGCACGCATGCGCACGGCTTAGAAAATGTGGCTAAATAGGATGGCATAGTGCTGGGGCGGGGGGGCGGGCCCACCTCACTCGCAGGTCGCCACTATCGGTTCACCCAAATTAGAAAAACAATAGGACAGGAATGGTAGGCACGTTTGTGCGCTTATGCACGCCCCTTATGGTCCTCTTAGAAATGGGGTTAGGTCAATAGTAGAAAGTTTTTGGTTAAAGCTTTTAGGATTATGAGAAGAGACCACAGAGTCAGGTAAAGTATTCCAAGCACTGATGATTCTGTTACAGAAGTCATATTTTCTGCAATCTAGATTAAAGCGGTTGACATTAAGTTTAAATCTATTAGTTGCTCTAGTATTATTGCAATTAAAGCTGAAGTAGTCTTTAACAGGAAGGACATTACAATAGATGATTCTGTGAGTTAAACTTAGTTTAACTAAGTTTTTATATATATATAAAAGTAGTCTGCACTGGCTTCCTGTGGTCTTTCGGGTGCGCTTCAACATTTTGGTTACCACCTTCAAAGCGCTCCATGGCTTGGGACCCGGGTACTTACGAGACCACCTGCTGTTACCCTATGCCTCCCACCGACCCATACGCTCTCACAGAGAAGGTCTCCTCAGGGTGCCATCCGCCAAACAGTGTCGGCTGGCGGCCCCCAGGAGTACGGCCTTCTCTGTTGGAGCATCAACGCTCTGGAATGAACTTCCCCCTGGCCTACGTCAAGTGCATGACCTTCCGTCATGAGCTAAAAACATATTTATTTATTCAAGCGGGACTGGCATAATGGTTTTAATAGTTTTAATCTTAAATTGGGGTTTTTATTGGGTTTTTAAATTTTTTATAATTTTAAATTTAAACTTTTAATTATCAGCCTTTTGTAATTTGCTAGGTTTTAATTGTTGGTTTTAATTGTATATGTATTGTGTTTTATCTTTGGCTGTACACTGCCCTGAGTCCTTCGGGAGAAGGGCAGTATAAAAATTTAATAAATAATAATAATTATATATATATATATATATATGTTTTCTGAGGTTTTCACGGGTGTTTGTATATAGGTCTTTGGTTGTTCGGGTTTTCTTCCGTGTAAAATTGGAAGTGTCTTGGCGACGTTTCGACGAAGTCTCATTCGTCATCTTCAGGCTTCAGCTTCGTGCTTCTGGGAGCAATTGTTGATATATAACATGGACAGGTATATCAATGTTTAAAATAAAAAATAAATAAATAAGTTCCCAGGCAAAAGGGCTAACAAAAAAAAAAAAACCCAACCCATCCCACCCCAAAATTTATTTTTTTTTTGCTTTGTATCTTTTTATTTTTTTTATTTTTTTTTAATTTTTTTAAAATTTTGAATGGATGCTTTCAGCGGCAAATCCTGCCAAATTATAAGCAGGTGGCTGGCTGAGCTTTCAGCAGACATTAGAAGTTTTATTTTTAAGCATTTAAGCCTGATGTTGATTACCTCTTCAGAGACGTCCTGATTTTTCCTTAATTCTAAGTTATCAAGCTACCCGTAACCCCAGAGGCAGCTTGGCGACGGCAGGATTTTAACCCTGCTTGTGTTGATGATGCAAAATGTTCAATTAAAATGGTGTCTTTTTCTCTCGTTCCCCCACGGAGCCAATTATAACTGCATCTCATGAAATTGGGGGGGGGGGGGAGAGAGATCTTCCTTTCTTGTCCACGATGGTCTTGTCCAGATGCTGACGTTAAATCTTTACCTTCCCAAGCAAAGTAGGAAGACAATAACAGTCTTCGGCAACCGTTTGTTTGAAAAGGTGAGATGGGTAGAAAGATAGAGCTGGAGCTCTTGGGTCCACGCAGGCATCCGTATTAATTAATCTCTCACTGATGTCTGTCTAAGCTAAAATAATCAAGAAGAGAACCCACAAAAAGGACTTCAAAGAAGCTTCCTTCTCCCTTTATTGATTTTGTCCACCTAGCACAGCGGCGGCAAATATTTCGCCCGCGGTGCGTCAAAAATGCAGAAAACACCTAATTTGACTCTGCTGGCGGGTCACGACCCCTCCCCGAATAAAAGAAAATAATTGCTCTTCTATTTTGAGAGAGCCAGTTTGGTTTAGTGGTTAAGGCACCCCGCTAGAAACTGGGAGACTGTGTTGTGACTCGTCCTCCCTCCTCTCCTCAGCCGGGCCCCTCCCATCTCCAACCGGGCCTTTTATCAGACTCCGAGTCTGATAATGAAGATGAACGGCCTGTCATGCCTCCAGCCTCCGGCTCTGGCCCCATGCCCGGAGAGGATTCCAGAAGTGGGAGGACAAGCCTGATAAACCTCACTCATACAGCGTGTGTTCCTTTGGCTCAGCCGTCAGAGCAGGAAGGCAGCCAGGTATTGGAATTACTCGGCCCTACTCCCTCTGATCCCTCCCTTTCCCAGAAGCTGCCAGCAGATCCAGCTGAAGACAATTCAAAGTGGGAGGACCCCCGCTTCTGAAGATCTGAGAGGCGACACCAGCAGAAGGAGGGGAGGGGCAGGCTTGGATAAATGCTGAGTCATGGAGCCACAACCCACAGCCTATATAAAGGACCTGCTTTTGGCATTCCAACCTTGAGTCAAGCAAAGTCTTATCGAGTTTGCTGATACCGGACACTATCACTGAAGTCACAACTTGGACTCCTGCCTGCCCTGATAAACCTTGAAGGAACTTGGCAAGCTGCAGAGGCTTCGTTGCCAAGTTTGACACGGACTTCCTTGACTCATTCGTTGGAGTGGGGGGGTGGGACATGACAGACTGTGAGTTCTAGTCCTGCCTTAGGCGTGAAAGCAGACAATGTGACTTTGGGCCAATCACCAGGAGATAATGAGTTCTAGTCTGGACTTAGGCAGGAGAGCTGGCTGGGTGATTCTGAGCCAATCATCAGGAGACCGTGAATTCTAGTCCTGCCTTAGGTGCAAAAGCCAGCAATGTGACTTCGGGCCAATCACCAGGAGACTGTGAGTTCTAGTCCCGCCTTAGGCAGGAAAGCGATTTTGAGCCAATCACCAGGAGACTGTGAATTCTAGTCCTGCCTTAGCCATGAAAGTTGCCTGTACAACCACTCACCAGGAGATAGTGAGTTTTAGTCCCGCCTTAGGCAGGAAAGCAATTTTGAGCCAATCTTCAGGAGACTGTGAGTTCTAGTCCTACCTTAGCCATGAAGGTTGCCTGGATGATCTTGAACCAATGACCAGGAGGCAGTGAGTTCTAGTCCCACCTTAGCCATGAAAGCTAGCTGGATGATCTTGGACCAATCAGCCCATCCCACTTCACATTGTCGTGTCCCACTCCTCTGCTGACGACCGGGTCAGGGAAATCCGAATCAGGCGTGCCTCTGCAGCTCTGCCAAAGTCCTAACAAAGTTCTCAAGGCAGGCAGGAGACCAGAAAGTGACTTCAGCAAGATATATTAGACTTTGCCTGACTCAGAGAATGCCAGAAAGCAGATCCTTTATATAGGCCATGGGGTGTGGCTCCATGACTCAGCACTTATCCAGGCCTGCCCCTCCCTTCCTTCTGTCGCCGCCGCCTATCAATTCTTCTGAAGCGAGGGTCACTCCAGTCTGCAGCTGTTGGCAATTGACCTTCCTCAGGCTCACATGCTGTGGGGGAGGGGTCGGGGTCTAGTTGCTCCGTTTGCCTGGGCATGGAGCCAGGGCTGGGGGCTGGAGGCGCTTCTTCTTCCTCAGCCTGTCTGGGCATGGAGCCAGGGCTGGGGCCGGGAGGCATACTAGGACATTCCTCAGCATTCGGAAGCAGATAAGAAGGCCCCGGCTGCAGTGAAAGCGGGCGAGACACAACACACATGGCTGTTGTTGTGGAGAAAATACCTGGTGTCATTTCTCAAAGAGTGTGGTGAAAAACTTATTTTTCACTCTCCCTGTTAATTTCATAAATATTTCAAACAGATTCTGCACGTCCATACAGCAGACGGCGGTGCTCTTAGCGGCACAGTTTCTTCCCTAAGAACAAAAGTCCTAATAGGAGGGTTAGAATCATGCCTGACAGACATTTCTCAGAATAAAGTGGAATGCTCATTTGAAACGGTGGTTTAATTAAAGTGAAAACAACCCCCCCCCCAAAAAAAAACCCTTCCACCACCCTTTGCATCTTCCTAAAAACTCATCGAGTGAGACTGAGACCCGTGTTCTATTGGACTTGATTGACAGAAGGAACAGATTGACTTGGCATGTTGCTAGAGCTCATTAATCTTGTTCAAATACCTACCAGAGAAAATGCAGAGATTTCTTTACAAGCTGTTCTCGGGCGCAGCACTTAAGACTGTTTGGGTTGCTGGCAGTCTCCTATCAGAAGAAGACAAAGGAAGAGGGAGAGCATTATTTTAATTATATGTTTCCAAACCACTTCGGAGCTCTGACCACAATGCCTAAAACTGACAGCCAACGCAGGCGTTTTGGAGGTTAGGATAGCTTTTGTCAAAAGAGCTTCAATCTTCCTCTGATTAGTGATAGGAAAGGGGAGGGTGGGGGAAACCAACAAATCCTTTTTCCATTTTGTTTCATTTTTAAGTGGGTTGTCTTTCCGTGTTCGTCTTTGGCTTTCATTGAAGCCAATGCTGTACACACCCGTATTGTGACGTACCTTCAACTTTGCATTTAGAATACTTCAAAGGTGTCTTTCAACACACACACACACACACACACACACACACACACACACACACGCACACAGAGTTTTGCATGCAACCGTTTCAAAGGCAAAGACTAAAAGGCATTTGAACCGGCAATCACTTCCGGTTAGGAATGCCAAAAATGGGGTATAAAACTACCTTCTTCCAAGCCATCTGTGGATGGATGGATGGATGCCTGGATGCTGGATGGATGGATGCATGGATTTACTTATTTATTTATTTATTTTATCAAGGATGTATTTTATGACAGATACACGTGTAAACGTAATTATAAATATATGTAAAGGATACGAATAAAAGAAAACGTTAGGGCAGGGACGGTAGGCACGCTGGTGCGCTTGTGCACGCCCCTTACAGACCTCTTAGGAATGGTGTGAGGTCTACAGTAGACAGTCTAAGGTTAAAGTTTTGGGGATTTGGGGATTTGGGGAAGAAGCCACAGAGTCAGGTAGTGCATTCCAGGCATTGACCACTCTGTTACTGAAGTCGTATTTTCTGCAGTCTAGTTTGGATCAGTTTACCATGAGTTTGTCTCTGTGGTCTGCTCTTGTATTGTTTTGGTTGAAGCTGAAGTATTCATTGGCTGGTAGGAGATTGTAGCACAGATCAGAATGGGACAATTCACCAAGGCCATCTCTCCACAACCAACTTGCCATGACCATCTTGCTGTGGTCAACTCGCTGCAAGACGACCCGTCACCAGACAATTCCACGCAGGATAACGCAACATGTTAAATATTATCTGCCACTGTTAGTTTGACACTATTTCCATTGACATTATTTCTTGACGTGAGGTGGCCATGCCAGGTTGGCCATGGCGAGATGGCCATGCCAGGTTCACCGTGACAAAATGGCTATGGCAAAAAGGCCGCAGCGAGTTGGCCACGCAAGTTGTTCTAGACCCTGCACAGATCATGTCCACCTACAACCCATGAGCTAAATGTAGCTTCCAGCTTCTAGAATAGAATAACAGAGTTGGAAGGGATCTTGGAGGTCTTCTAGTCCAACCCCCTGCTTAGGCAGGAAACCCTACACCACTTCAGACAAATGGTTATCCAACCTCTTCTTAAAAACTTCCAGTGTTGGAGCATTCACAGCTTCTGGAAGTAAGTTGTTCCACTTGTTGATTGTTCTAACTGTCAGGAAATTTCTCCTTAGAACTAAGTTGCTTCTCTCATTGATTGGTTTCCACCCATTGCTTCTTGTTCTACCCTCAGGTGCTTTGGAGAACAGCTTGACTCCCTCCTCTTTGTGGCAACCCCTGAGATATTGGAACACTGCTATCATGTCTCCCCTAGTCCTTCTTTTCATTAAACTAGACATACCCAGTTCCTGCAACCGTTCTTCATATGTTTTAGCCTCCAGTCCCCTAGTCATCTTTGTTGCTCTTCTCTGCACTCTTTCTAGAGTCTCAACAACTTTTTTTACATCATGGCGACCAAAACTGAATGCAGTATTCCAAGTATGGCCTTACCAAGGTATTATAAAGTGGTATTAATACTTCTCTTTTGGTTTGGTTTGGTTTGGCTTGGCTTGGCTTGTTGGCAGCAGTGCCTCAGGTAGAAAGTCCCTACAGAGTGTGGTAAGGACAGCAGAGAAAATTATAGGAAGCTCACTTCCTGTCATTCAGGATACTGTTTATAAGTGCTATGTGTTTAGCGCTCCTATAAGTATTGTTAGAGACCCTACACACCCATTTCACGGTCTGTTCCTGTTGCTCCCCTCTGAGACGAGGTTTCAAAATGTTTCTAGCAGGACTTCTAGATTCTCTAATAGCTTTGTTCCCTATTCCATCCATTTGGTAAACTTGCAGGATTTGTTTCTCTTGCCATGTACATATATACATCCGAACTAGACTGTGTTGCTTCTCCATGTCATATAATATATGTGGATATAAGCATACTTTTATATGTATGTATGTATTTTATGTATTTATGTATTCTATCTACCTATCTACCTACCTATCTATCTATCTAACATCTATCTTGTCATGTTTATATTTATATTAGAGGTCAAAGTGACAATAAAGAATTCTATTCTATTCTATTCTATTCTATTCTATTCTATTCTATTCTATTCTATTCTATTCTCCATTCCATTCCATTTCATTCCATTCCATATTTTTTATCCTATCCTATCCTATCCTATCCTATCCTATTCTCCATTCCATTCCATTCCATTCCACTCCATTCCATTCCATTCCATTCCATTCCATATTTACTTTTCTTTTCTTTTCTTTTCTATCCTATCCTATCCTATCCTATCCTATCCTATCCTATCCTATCCTATCCTATCCTATTCTATTCTATTCTATTCTCCATTCCATTCCATTCCATTCCATTCCATTCCATTCCATTCCATATTTTCTCTTCTCTTCTCTTCTCTTCTCTTCTCTTCTCTTCTCTTCTCTTCTCTTCTCTTCTCTTCTCTCCTATCCTATCCTATCCTATCCTATCCTTTGCTATGCTATGCTATGCTATGCTATGCTATGCTATGCTATGCTATTCCGTTCCGTTCCGTTCCGTTCCGTTCCGTTCCATTCCATTCCATTCCATTCCATTCCATTCCATTCCATTCCATTCCATTCCATTCCATTCCATTCCATTCTATTCTATTCTATTCTATTCTATTCTATTCTTCTGGAGCTTGAAAGCTCTCCCAAAGATTGTTGGAATTGAACTCCAGGTCCTTGAATTGTCATTGTGCAATTTTCTGCTACATTAAAATAAATAAATAAATAATAAAAACCATTAAGCAGCAAGATAGCTGCTTCTATTATCTCCATCTCCTTTAGGCAAGATAGCTATTTTAATTCTTAAAGGAAACCAACTCTTCCCAAAAAACGTCTTTGTTGTTCATCTGGAAACCTCTTTTTTACCCCCTTCATGTAGCTTGTTCCAACAACAGAGCAAACAAAACATTCTACCCTATTTACAATTCTGATTATGTTCATTTCAAGCTCCTCCACTTTGGCGCCCAGACTTTGGGGATGGATTTATCTACAACTACAGCCATCACTGACGTGACCATCTCAGCTGGGGATAATGGGCTCTGTAGCCCCACACACCTCTGGGAAAAATTGCCTCATAAAACTCAGGAGACTTTTGATGGCAAGGATTAGGCAAATTGTTTCTGAATGCATCTCCTTAATATGGAGGACTTACCATACTTAATTTTGAATGAATGGAAAAAAGAGAGAAAGAGAGAGAGAGAAAGAGACAGAGAGAGACACACACAGAAAGAGTGATACAGAGAGAGAGAGAGAGAGAAAGAGAGAAAGAGAGAGAGGGAGAAAGAAAGAGAGAGAGAAAGGGAGAGAAAGAGAGAAAGAGAGAGAGAGAGAGAGAGGGGAGAGAGAGAGGGAGGGAGAGAAGGAGGGAGGGAGGGAGAGAGAGAGAGAGAGGGAGAAAATCAAGATTAGAACCCACTATTTAGAGGCTCTCCATAGGGAAATCAAAGAAAAAAGATCAATCCAAGTTTGCTACAAGTTAGGCTCTCTGACCCTTTTGATTCTCGCCAATTTAGCTTTGTCCTGTCATGCTTAATTGCTGGGCTTCCCTGCCTGTGATTGAACCAACAATAAATCTAAGCATAGGGAAATTAATGGCAAGTTTTCTCTCACGGTAATGGTCTTTCTATGAATTGATACATCCCTCTAATTAGCCGGTATCTCCAACAAGTGTAAGGGAAAGAAAGTTAAAATTTATGTACCGTAGATGAATGGGTGTTTTTTTAAATTTCATGTCCATAGTTTCCCAGGGTTATTTCAATGTTGTAGAAGAGAAGCTTGCTCAAGAAATTAACAGAATGGAGAGGAGGAACAACAGAGAGGTGAGCCACGGTGGCGCAGTGTTTAGAGTGAGGTACTGCGGGCTACTTCTGCTGACTGCCGGCTGCCTGCAATTTGGCAGATCGAATCTCACCAGGCTCAAAGTTGGACTCAACTTGCCATCCTTCCGAGGTGGGTAAAATGAAGACCCAGATTGTTGGGGAAAATAGCCTGGCTCTGTAAACTGCTTAGAGAGGACTGTAAAGCACTGTAAAGCGGTATATAAATCTAAGTGCTATTGCTATTGCTAAGAGTTGTTCCCTCCTCTTGGCCAAAACTGATTGGGATATTCCATTAGATTGATGTATCTCCTCGGGTGACCAACAAGGCAGTTTTTTCTCATCCACAAAATGAGTTTTCGTACTATTCAGATGCTTCACAACATTTAGTGCTGGCTGAGGAATTCTGGGACTTGAAGTCCATACATCTTAAAGTTGCCCGGGTTGCGGAACATTGACTTAAGTGTACCTGACTATGTTCTTCTAATCTATCCAAATGAAGTAGGAAATATTTGGACCTTAGCATTGTAATTCAGGGAGGGGCGCAGTGGCCTAGTGGTTAGGACTGCTAAGACAGTCTGTTATTAACACAGCTGCCTGCAATTACTGCAGGTTCAAGTCCCACCAGGCCCAAGTGCCACTCAGCCTTCCAGCCTTTATAAGGTAGGTAAAATGAGGACCCAGATTGTTGGGGACAATAAGTTGACTTTGTATATAATATACAAATGGATGAAGACTATTGCTTAACATAGTGTAAGCCGCCCTGAGTCTTCGGAGAAGGGCGGGGTATAAATGCAAAAAAAAAAAAAAAAAAGGAAAGAAAGAAAAAAAAAAGTCACTGGGAATTTCAACCTGATAATTTGAGATCAGAGCGCTGTGCGATGGGGTGAGCTCCCATTACTTGCCCCAGCTCCTGCCCACCTAACAGTTCAAAAGCATGTAAATGTGAGTAGATAAATAGGTACCACTTGGGTGCAACTGCATTGCATGCACCTTGGCGTATAGTCATGCTGGCCACATGACCATGGAAAGAGTCTTTGAATAATGCTGGCTCCTTCGGCTAAGAAATGGAGATAAACACTGCCCCCTAGAGTCAGAAACAACTGGGCAAGAGAAAACCTTTATCTTTACTGTGAATCAGGACCAGTACATACAAAATTGTACTAACATCAGGGATGGGTTCTACTTACCTTTACTACTGGTTTGCAATGGGGACATGCACGTGCGCGAGCTCTTCTGCACAGAAGCTTCCTGATGACGTCCAGGTCAGTGGGTGGAGCCTCCCACCGGTTTTACTACTAGTTCTTGTGAACCGGTTCAAACCAGGGGCAACCCACAACTGACTAACATATACTTGTAAGGGCGGGGTGGGGGGAAGCAATGGTTCAACAGTTAAAGACACTGAGCTTGTCATTTGGAAAGCTGACAGTGCAGGTTTGAGACACGAGTTCTGCATGACAGAGTGAGCTCCCGTTCAGCTCCTGCCCACTTAGCAGTTAGAAAGCAAGCAAATGCGAGTAGATAAATAGCTACCACTTCAGTGGGAAGGTAACATCATTCCGTGCACCACAGCATATAGTCATGCTTGCCACATGACCATGGAAATTGTCTGTGGGCAATGCTGGCTCCGTCAGCCAAGAAACAGATATGAGGATTGTGCCCTAAAGTCGGACACAATTGATAAGGAAACCTTTGCCCTTTTTACACCTGTACAATCACGAATGAGGGAATGGTTAATGGTATTAAGAGCCGTGAATGTGCAGTGGTTAGATCGCAGTCGTGCAGGCTAACTCTGCCCACTGCCATTAGTTTGATTCTCACCAGGCTCAAGGTTGGCTCAGCCTTATATTCTTTTGAGGTGGGTAAAATGAAGACCCAGATTGTTGGGGGCCATAGGCTGACTCTTTACACTGCTTAAATGTGGCTGTAAAAACACTGTGTTGTGGGTCCAGCCCTGCCCCCCACCCTGGGCCTGGTCCCCTGCCAGAAAGTGACTCAGAGAGTGAGAGGGAAGGGCTGTCAGGGCTCCCTTCTGCAGGGCTGGCCTCTCTGGCTCAGCTCCAAGAGCCAGAGGCAGGCCAGGTGGAGGAGGTGATGAGGCCTCTGTCTCCTGTATCTCCCCCCACCCAGGCAACGCTTCCAGACCCAGCTGTGGATAATCAGTCCTGGCTAGATCCCTGATTTCATAGACAAGAGAAGCAGGAACACCAGAAGAAGGGGTGGAGCAGGCCTAGAAAGTGCTGAGTCACAAAGCCACACCCCACAGGGTATAAAAGCAGGAGGGGCTGCTCTACTGTCTGGGCTGACCCCCAGACTTATGGTTATGGGGGATTTCAACCTGCCGTCGGTGGGTGAATCATCTACGGCAGCTCGGGAGTTCATGGCTTCCATGGCGGCTTTGGACCTGACCCAGGTAGTTAATAGTCCCACCCACAATGGGGGTAACACTCTGGACCTGGTTTTTGTCTTGGGACAGTGGATTAATGATCTGGATTAAGGGGAGTTACTTGTTAAATCCTTGTCATGGTCAGATCATTTACTCCTTCAGCTAGACTTTCGAATCGCTACACCCCACCGCAGGGAGACGGAGCCGATTCGATGGTTCCGTCCCAGGCACCTGATGGACCCGGAGAGGTTCCTGACAGAGCTTGGGCTATTTCCTGGGGAATTAGCCCACGACTCGGCTGAAGAACTGGTGGCTGCCTGGGAAGGGGCGGCTGCCGGGGCTTTGGACCGCATCGTGCCTTTGCGGCCTCTGACCCGGCACTGAACTCGACCAGCTCCTTGGTATAACGAGGAGCTGAAAGAGATGAAGCACCGGAAAAGACACCTAGAGAGTGTCTGGAGGTCCAGCCGCACTGAATCCGACTGAAGACTAGTTAGGTCACATATTCAGACCTATCTAGTGGCGATAAGAACGGCGAAACATAATTATTTCTCCGTGCTTATCGCATCAGCAGATAATTGTCCAGCCGCCCTGTTTAGGGTGACCCGCTCCATGCTCACGCAGGAGGCTCGGGAGGACCCCTTGCAGGGTCGCGCTGAGGATTTTGTACAGTATCTGTCTGATAAAATCGCTTGGATCCAGAGCGGTCTGGACGCTGATTGGATAGATCCAGGCGAGATGACGGAGCTGAGTCTTGTGGACATTACCTGGGCTGAGTTTGATCCTGTGACTCCCGACGACATGGACAGGTTGTTGGGTAGGCTGAATCCCACCACATGTTTATTGGACCCGTGTCCCTCCTGGTTGGTACTGGCCACACGGGAGGTGACACGAGGCTGGCTCCTGGGAGTTACCAACGCTTCCTTGTTGGAGGGCATTTTTCCCACCACCTTGAAAGAGGCGGTGGTGAGGCCCCTCCTCAAGAAGCCTTCCCTGGACCCAGCTGTATTGGCGAACTATTGTCCAGTCTCCAACCTTCGCTTTTTGGCGAAGGTTGTTGAGAGTGTGGTGGCATATCAGCTTCCCCAATACCTGGAGGAATCTGTCTTTCTAGACCCGTTTCAGTCCAGCTTCAGACCTGGGTACAGCACTGAGACGGCTTTGGTCGCGTTGGTGGATGACCTCTGGAGGGCTCGGGACAGGGGATGTTCCTCTGTCCTGGTCCTTTTAGATCTCTCAGCGGCTTTTGATACCATCAACCATGGTATCCTGCTGTGACGGTTGGAGGGATTGGGGGTGGGAGGCACCGTTTATTGGTGGTTCTCCTCCTATCTCTCTGACCATTCGCAGACGGTGTTGGCAGGGGGGCAGAGATTGACTTCTAGGTACCTCACTTGTGGGGTGCCTCAGGGGTCGGTTCTCTCGCCTCTCCTGTTCAACATCTACATGAAGCCGCTGGGTGAGGTTATCCGTGATTTTGGGGTGGACTATCATCTGTACACTGATGATACTCAGCTGTATATTTCCACTCCAAACCACCCGAACGAAGCTGTCGAGGTGATGGCCCGGTGTCTTGAGGCCGTGCGGGTCTGGATGGGGAGGAACAGGCTCCAGCTCAACCCGACCAAGACAGAATGGCTGTGGGTTCCGGCGTCCCCTCGCTGACTGTTGGGGGTGAAGTATTGTCCCCCAGGGAAAGGTTGCACAACTTGGGCGTTCTCCTGGATGATCGGCTTTCTTTAGAAGAACATCTGATGGCCGTCGCCAGGGGAGCATTTTATCAGGTTCGCCTGATTCGCCAGTTGCGCCCCTTCCTTGACCGGGACTCCTTACACACGGTCACTCACACCCTCATTACCTCTCGCCTGGACTATTGCAATGCTCTCTACATGGGGCTCCCCTTGAAGAGCACCAGGAGGCTCCAGTTAGTCCAGAATGCGGCTGCGCGGGTAATAGAGGGAGCTCCACGTTGCTCCCATATAACACCTATCCTGCGTGGCCTGCACTGGCTGCCGGTAGCCTTCTCTGTGGCAGCACCAGCTCTTTGGAATGAGTTACCTCCGGGGTTACGCCAACTCCCCGACCTCCGAACCTTCAAGCGGGAATTAAAAACTTTATTATTTAATCGTGCGGGACTAGCCTAAATGTATTTTAAATGTATTTTAATTATAGCTTTTAAATTTTAAAGGGTTTTATGTCGGCTTTGACCGTTTTAGCAATCTGGCCAATTAATATATTCGTTTTAAATGTTTTTTAAATTTGTTATTTATATTATGTGTATTTTTGTATTTTTAATATGGCTGTAAACCGCCCTAAGTCCTTCGGGAGAAGGGCGGTATAGAAATTGGATTAATAAATAAATAAATAAATAACTACTTCGTGATGGACAAAGCAAACTGACTGGAGAAAACTTGAGCTGAACTACTTGACTGAGCATTTAGCTTGGACTGCTGTTTGTTCCTGACTTCCTGGTTGCTCCGGTAACGAGTTTCTGACACGCCGGCATCAAGGAAGATAAAGAAGACCTTAGCAGACAATTGCTGGTTTGCTGCCAGAGCTGATAGCTGCCGTGGACTAAATTGCTGGCTAATTGAGTCAGTTCATGTGTCTCCCAGACTGAGGTGGGGGGACAGAACACACTGTGAAGCAGTATATAAATCTATGTGCTAGTGCTATTTCTCCAATAGTTTTGTATTGAATCGATCAACACACAATGCCTTATTCTGTTCCACAAGGCATATTATTTGAGGGTTGGAAAATCTGCGATCCCGAGGCCCTCCTGATCATCTTTCTATGATCCTGGGACCCCGTCTGATAAAATTTGCTAAAAACAGAAAACCAGTTTTTGGACACGGTGAGATGAAAAATGCATGGAAACTGCCGTTCGTCCTAAAACGGGTCTTTGGAGTCTGTTAAAAAAACCAAAGAACTTTCTGGAAAAAAATATATATACCAAATTCTATCCTACTAGATCTACTGGGTGGGGGGGGGTTGGACTAGATGACCTACAAGGTCCCTTCCAACTCTATTAATCTGTATCTGTACTGTTCCTGCTTTCAGATGCTAAATGGATCTTTCCCTTCCCCGATTTGCCTGTCCTTGTTTTGTTTACAAAAAAGGACCCACTGAATCGATTAAACTCTGCAAAACAGGCGCAGAGAGGGGAGAGAAATTTTTTTTTTACAAGACTCTAAATGTTCCTTAATTAACGCTTTATAAATGAGAGGCCATTAAGATTGCAATCTTTTCATTGTTCTTGTAAAGGGTTTTCCAATCAATAAATTGCTCCTGTATAATAAAGTACATGAAAAAGGAGGAGAAGGGAGACATTTTTGACCTCGGGTAAAACAAGCTGAGATCTGTGTTTGGGGATTATTATTTTTATTATTTTTATTTATTTATTTATTTACTTTATTCATTAAACATGCAACTCAGTCAACTGAACATTCAAAAATGCATCACAAATGCCATTGACTGGTGCTAATGGTTGATACGGGTTTCTGCCAGCGTCCTAGGTATCAACCAAGTACCTTCTTAAGATGTACGATGTTCCAAGTAGCGCAGTTTTTTGTGCGGTTCCACTGGTGTTATTGCAGGAAGCTGCAATTGGTTGATGTACCTTATAAAATTCTTGGACATGGTACCAAGTGCCCTGATGACAATAGGTATCACTGTTACATGTTTCATCCATAATCGCCTAGTTTTGATGGCCAGGTCGTGATATTTTGTGATTTTTCTCCAGTTCTTTTTCTTCAACTCTGGCATCTCCAGGTACTGTGATATCAGTAATTTGTACACTTCGGCCCTCAACAACTCTGATATCTGGTGTGTTGTTTTCCAAATGAGGATCCGTCTGTATTCAAAAGTCCCACAAGATCTTCACCTTCTCATTTTCAATAACTTTTTCCACTTTATGTTCCCATGACTTTTTGGATACAGGTAAGTCACATTTTTTTACATAATGACCAGTGGATTAATTAATTTAGAATATGAGAGAGAGAGAGACAGAGAGAGAGAGATGGAATATGAGAGAGAGGGAGAGGGAGAGAGACAGAGACAGAGAGACAAGAGATAGAGTGAGAGACAGGCAGGCAGGCAGGCAGAGAGAGAGAGAGACACACACACACATACACAGATATGGAATATAAGAGAGAGAGAGAGAAGACAAAGAGACAGAGAGAGAGATGGAATATAAGAGAGAGAGAGACAGTGAGACAAAGAGAGACAGAGAGAGATGGAACATAGAGAGACAGAGAGAGACACAGAGAGAGATGGAATATAAGAGAGAGACAGAGAGAGAGATGGAATATGAGAGAGAGAGAGACAGAGAGAGACACACAGAGAGAGGGACAAGAGATAGAGAGAGACAGACAGATAGACAGGCAGACAGGCAGACACACACACACACACACACACACACACACAGACAGAGAGAGATGGAATATAAGAGAGAGACAAGATTGAGAGAGAGAGAGAGAGAGAAACAGAGACAGAGAGACAGAGAGAGACACACAGAGAGAAAGAGAGACAGATCTATCTATCTATCTATCTATCTATCTATCTATCTATCTATCTATATAGAATATAAGAGAGAGAGAGAGAGACAAAGAGACACACAGAGAGAGAGACAACTAAGAGAGAGACACACAGAGACACGCACACAGAGAGAGACAGAGAGACACAGAGAGAGACAGAGAGAGAGAGAGACAGAGACAGACAGGGAGAGAGGGACAGAGAAAGAGACAGAGAGAGAGACAAAGAGAGAGACAGAGAGAGAGAGAATGATTGAATGGGAGAGTTGGGGATAGAGATGAAGGGAGAGAGATAGAGATAGAGAGATGGAGATGGAGGCTCTAGAAAGAATGCACAGAAGAGCAACAAAGATGATCAGAGGACTGGAGGCTAAAGCATACGAAGAACGGTTGCAGGAATTTAGTTTAGTTTAATGAAAAGAAGGTACTAGGAGTGACATGATAGCAGTGTTCAAATATCTCCGTGGTTGCCACAAAGAAGAGGAGGTCAACCTCTTCTCCAAAGCACCTGAGGGCAGGACAAGAAGCAATGGATGGAAACTAATCAAGGAGACATCCAACCTAGAACTCCGAACAAATTTCCTGACAATGAGAACAATTAATCAGTGGAACAACTTGACTCCAGAAGTTGTAAATGCTCCAACGTTGGAAGTTTTTAAGAAGAGATCGGACAGTCATGTGTCTGGAATAGCATAGGGTCACCTGCTTGAGAGGTCTGGAGGACTAGATTAGAAGACCTCCAAGATCCCTTCCAACTCTGTTATTCTGTCTCTCCCAATATGGATGACCTCCAGATGAGATGATTGCCAGAAATCTTAGCCAATACAGCTAGCAGCCACAATCGCACTCGCTTAACGTCCACCATAAAAAAAGGTCATAAAAATCAGGTGATCTTTCTGATAGTAAGAACAATTAATCAGTGGAATGGCTTGTCTCCAGATATTGTGAGTGCTCCAACACTGGAGGTTTTTCAAAGAAGAGATGGGACAACAATTTGTCTGAAATGACAATTGGGTTTCCTGCCTGAGCAGAGGATTGGACTAGAACAGGGGTCTCCAACCTTGGTCCCTTTAAGACTTGCGGACTTCAACTCCCAGAGTCCCTCAGCCAGCAAAGCTGGCTGAGGAACTCTGGGAGTTGAAGTCCACAAGTCTTAAAGGAACCAAGGTTGGAGATCCCTGGAGTAGAAGACCTCCAAGGTCCCTTCCAATTCTGTTATTCTGTTAATGGACGCGTTGGGGCTGGCCAGGTGGTGACGCTTTTCAATCCGTCCACTTCTCTCAAATTCTCACCTTTGTTTTAGCGCTCTCTCCTCAGCCCAACTGTGCCATCAAGCTACTTTTCTCCTGGTTCAACCCCATGTAGGATTCTGACCTTCAGAGTCACCGGCCGATGGTTTCCCACTGAGTCTCTTCTTTCGTTGGCTTCTCTGCAAGTGAGAAGCTTTTTACAACATGCAAGCTTTCAGCAAAGGTCAGACAGCGGGGTCTAGGAGTTACACTGGGCTGACGGAAGGTCGAAGTTTTGACAATCTTTATACCTCGAGGCAGGGAGATAAATCTTGCCTGTCTCTAACACCACTGGTTGGAATCTGCCTAATAAAACACCATGAACACACATTGCCTATTGGAATGAACACCCGTCTTCTTTCAATACCCACTAAGAAAGATTTGTAGAGAAGTTTAGTTGAGTTCATCTTTAATACAAGTTGTCCTACTTTGTATTTTTGGTGTATGGTTCTCCCAGTGCATATATTTCAGGGGTGAAATGGTCTGAAGTCTGCTACCGGTTCGCTTCGCTACCGGTTCGCTTCGCGCGCGTATGCACAATGCGCTCCAAACACCCACTTCATGCGCCTGCGCACCGTAGGCGTTACCGTGCAGCACTGAAAATGGAGGATTAAGAAGCCTTTCCTAAGGTAAGTAGAATAGCGTGGGGGGAGATGCTGAGCTTGTCAATTGAAAGGTCAGCAATTCAATGGTTCGAATCCCTAGTTCCGTGAAAAGGGGCGAGCTCCCGTTACTTGTCCCAGCTTCTGCCAACCTAGCAGTTCGAAAGCACGTAAAAAATGCAAGTAGAAAAAATAGGAAGGTAACAGCATTCCATGTGCCTTTGGCTTTTAGTCATGCCGGCCACATGACCACAGAGACGTCTTCGGACAGCGCTGGGTCTTCGGCTTTGAAATGGAGATGAGCACTGCCCCCTAGAGTCAGGAATGACTAGCACATATGTGCGAGGGGAACCTTTACCTTTACCTAGCGAATATAAATCGTGTGGTACAGCTGATTGTCAGAAATACTAGTTCGCCCGAACCGGTAGCATTTTTTTTACTACTGGTTCAGCTGTACTGGTAGCTTTTATTAATACCGGTTTGGGCAAACCGGTCTGAACCGGTAGCATTTCACCCCTGATATATTTCAGGAAATCAGTTGGGAAAAAAACCATATAACTGTGTGGAGAAATTTGATCTATATCATATCATCCTTATATATGAATTCTTTAATGTAATTTTCTTGTCTCGGTTTACGAGCACGGCTGAGACCCAAAATTGATGTTGCTCAGCGAGACATTGGTGAAGTGAGTTTTGCCCCATTTTACGACCTTTCTTGTCACAGTTGTTAAATGGAATCACCGCAATACTTAAGTCCGTAACTCGGTCGTTAAGTGAATCTGGCTTCCCCCCCTTGACTTTGCTTGTCCGACGGTTGCAAAAGGGGCATCACGTGACCCCGGGACACCGTGCAGCCATCATAAATATGAGTCAGTTGATAAGCTTCTGAATTTTGATCCTGTGTCCATGGGGATGCTGTAACGGTCGTAAGTGTGAAAAATGGTCCTAAGTCACTTTCTTCAGTGCTGTTGTAACGTTGAATGGTCACTAAATGAACTGTTGTAAGTTGAGGACTGTATGTGCATGTTTCTCCTGGAGGAAATACACACCAAATGGAATAGAAAGAGAGAGAGAGAGACGGTATTTTCTCTGCAAATGTGCAAAAAAAAAAAGGAGGATAGGCTCTTTGTACAGCCTCTTTACAAAAAGGAGAAACGGATGAAGGGAAGGAACAACGCAAAGAATCCCCCAAAAAGCCGCAGAAAGTGAAAAAGAATCAATTTTGTCTGATATCCTCTTCGCTCTCTCCCACTCAGGTTGATAAGAGGCTCCCCAGGCATTAGCAATTATGAGTAATTTGTATGAATAATAAGAACAGCTTTTTTATTATGGGCAATAAAATGACTTTTTTTTTTTTTACCCCTTTCAATTATCTGTGCCACAATGCAGCACAGGTGCTCATCGGTGGAAGGAAGGAAGGCGTTGATAAAAGTGACTTTTGTTTTAAGGGAGTTGCTTCCATTTTTCCTTTCTTTCCTTAAAACACAGGAAAACACATGCTAAAAGAAAGTAAAATAAAAATGGGGTTTCCTTCCTTAGTCTTCCTTCCTTCCTTCCTTCCTTCCTTCCTTCCTTCCTTCCTTCCTTCCTTCCTTCCTTCCTTCCTTCCTTCCTTCCTTCCTTCTTTCTTTTTATTTCATTTTCTTCCTTCATGTTCCTTTCCCTCCTTCCTCCTTTCTTCTCTCTCTCCTCCTCCCTCCCCTCCTCCTCCTTCCCTCCCTCTTTCTTTCTCTTTCTCTTTCTCTTTCTCTTTCTCTTTCTCTTTCTCTTTCTCTTTCTCTCTTTCTTTCTCTTTCTTTTTCTTCCTTCATCTTCCCTTCCTTCCTTCTTTCCTTCCTTCCTTCCTTCCTTCCTTCAATTTTCTTCCTTCATCTTCCTTTCCTCCTCCTCCTCCTCCTCCTCCTCCTCTCTCTCTCTTTCTTTCTTTCTTTCTTTCTTTCTTTCTTTCTTCCTTCATATTCCTTTCCTTCCTTCCTTCCTTCCTTCATCTTCTTTTCCCTCCTCCTCCTCCTCCCTCCCTTTCTTTCTTTCTTTCTTTCTTTCTTTCATTTTCTTCCTTCATCTTCTTCCTCCCTCCTCCTCCTCTCTTTCTTTCTTTCTTTCTTTCTTTCTTTCTTTCTTTCTTTCTTTCTTTCTTTCTTTCTTTCATTTTCTTCCTTCATCTTCCTTTCCCTTTCCTCCCTCCCTCCCTCTCCTCCCTCCCTCCCTCTCCTCCTCCTCCCTCCCTCCCTTCTTTCTTCTTCCTCATCATTAATAATAATAACAGTAACAGTTATTACTGCTGGGAAGAAGTGCAATTATTGGATTTTTAGCAGAACAAAAGGGAAATAAGTTCATTTGGAGCAGCTTGGACCCAAATGAACCCCATTTCCTCATTAGTAGGATATCTAAAACTAGGGGTGTGTTTTTTTTGTATTGTTTTTTTGGTTTTAAAGGAAGGAGCTCAGGGAAAAAGCCAGGCAGAAGATTTCTTCTACCCTACCCTACAAATAGGTTTCTTCTGTGTAATGGGGTTTATGCAAAGATATCCTGGCCAGAAGGCAGATGAAGCTACGAAACTATGTCACTCAGCGCTCTCTAGCCCGGCCCAATTTCAGCTCACATTTAGTTGCAAAAAAGGCTTGTTCATTGCCAAGGGAGAAACTCTCTTAAGAGTTCAACATTTGCATAAATCCCCTGGAGAACAGGAGAAGTGTTCAAAAACCCTTGAGGGGGTAAGTGCAGAGGCTGAAGTATATGAATAAACCTGTCAGTTTTTGAGAATCATTAGGAAGCGATAGCTTAAGGGTTGATTTAAAATGCGGGCGGCTATTGACTCAGGAGTTTCCTGGAATTGGAACCCATCCAAAGATTTGGCTTCCATTCTTCCTTCTGTGTGTTCGGGGTTAATTGCTGCATTGCCAGGCAATTGAGTGGGTGGATAAGAACGGAAGAACGATCGTTTATTTAATTATTTATTGAGTGCATGGCATATAACAGAATTAACGGAGTTGGAAGGGACCTTGGAGGTCTTCCAGTCCAACCCCCCACACACACCCCTGCTCGACCAAGAGATTCTCTACCATTTCAGACAAATGTGTTCTGTCCCCCCTCGCCTCCGTCCGAGCGATGGCTTAATTAGCCGGCACTATCAGCTCTGGCAGCAAACTAGCGAGTTGAAAGGGACCTTGGAGGTCTTCTAGTCCAACCCCCTGCCGAGGCAGGAAACCCTACACCATTTCAGACAAATGGCTATCCAACATTTTCTTAACAATTTCCAGTGTTGGAGCATTCACAACTTCTGCAGGCAAGTCGTTCCACTGATTGTTCTAACTGTCAGGAAATTTCTCCTTAGTTCTAAGTTGCTTCTCTCCTTGATTAGTTTCCACCCATTGCTTCTTGTCCTGCCTTCAGGTGCTTTGGAGAATAGTTGGAAGACTGCTATCATGTCTCCCCTAGTCCTTCTTTTCATTAAACTAGGCATACCCAGTTCCTGCAACCGTTCTTCATATGTTTTAGCCTCCAGTCCCCTCATCATCTTGGTTGTTCTTCTCTGCGCTCTTTCTAGAGTCTCAACTGATAAAAATGATAAAACTGATAAAAATGGAACTCTGATATTTGAAGCTTCCTTGAAGCCTTCAGGACTCAGAACTTTTCCCAAGCTGAAATTGTAGTCAAGCAGTTACATCACACGGCACTATTTTTAAAGTGTTAGTGAAATGGATGGAAGATAATCTTTTTAAATTAAAAAAAAGTAAGAAAAAAATCAGTTTTCAAAACACCAAGAAAAACATCATACTTTATATTTAAAGCAGCTGGAGAGAGAGAGAGAGAGAGAGAGAGAGAGAGAGAGAGAGAGAGAGAGAGAGAGAGAGAAGGTGCTAAAAAAATTCATCAGGGAAGGGCTCACATACCAGGAGATGTGAATGTGCTATTCCTTGTTTTGCCTGTCACATATATTCTGGTATCTGCTTTGTTTTTTGGGGTGTTTAATATTGCGACTGTAATTCAGTTTCTTATTTTACAGAGTAGATTTTAAGGCACCTAGGAAACTGTCTTGACTTGTATCAACAGTAGAAACCTTCAAATTTTTAGGTTCTATCATATCGCAAGACCTAAAATGGACTGCTAACATCAAAAACGTCATCAAAAAAAGACAAGAAAGAATGTTCTTTCTGCGCCAACTCAGAAAGCTCAAACTGCCCAAGGAGCTGCTGATCCAATTCTACAGAGGAATTATTTAGTTTGTCATCTGCACCTCCATAACTGTCTGGTTTGGTTCTGCAACCCAACAAGACAGACACAGACTTCAGAGGATCATTAGAACGGCAGAAAAAACAGTGGCTACCAACCTGACTTCCTTTGAGGACCTGTATATTGCACGAGTCAAAAAGAGGGCTATGAAAATACTTACAGATGCCTCACATCCTGGACATAAACTGTTTCAACTCCTACCCTCAAAATGACACTATAGAGCACTGCACACCAGAACAACTAGACACAAGGACACTTTCTTCCCGAATGCCATCACTCTGCTAAACAAACAATTCCTTCAACACTGTCAAACTATTTACTAAATCTGCACTACTATTAATCTTCTCATTGTTCCCATCACCCATCTCCTTCCACTTATGACTGTAACTTTGTTGCTTGCATCCTTACGATTTATACTGTAACTGATTGTTTCCTGATTGTTTATTTGTACCCTATGACTATCATTAAGTGTTGTGAGTGTTGTACCTTGATGAAGGTATCTTTTCTTTTATGTACACTGAGAGCATATGCACCAAGACAAATTCCTTGTGTGTCGAATCACACTTGGCCAATAAAAAATTCAATTCTATTCTGTCCTATCCTGTCCTGTCCTGTCCTATCCTATCCTATCCTATCCTATCCTATCCTATCCTATCCTATCCTATTCAGCTAGAGAGTAGTTTAATACTCTGAGATTTGCCATCCAGGGCCCAGAAAAGAACCGTTCCCACCTGTCAAAACTTATTGATAACTGAATCACAAAATCTTGTACATAATGGGCCATCTTTGGCAGGCACAGTAAATGGAGTCCTTGGGTATATCTTTAAAGTGGAGGATTGACCTAATAAGTATCCAAGCTCCAGCACAGGAGAAAGAACCAAAAACGCTACACCTTTTAGGGGAAACTTTGGTCAGAATGATCTGTAGTGGACTTCATCTTCCTGATTTGTGTGTTGGTTTTGCCTCTCCTTTGGGCCCAGAGGTGGTATTCTGCCGGTTCGCACTGGTTCGGGTGAACTGGTAGCGGCGATCACCAGCTCATGCTATTTAGGCACATTTTTGAGGCCGGGTGCATGCACACAAGCAAGCAAAGTGCATGCATGAAAAGCTGGGTGTGTGCACGGATAGCACATATGCGTGCAAAGTGTGCACACGTGTGCATGGGGAACCGGTGATAAAAGTAAGTGAAACTCACCCTTGCTTGGGCCTAAGCAAATGACAAAGAAGAGGCTTAGATATTATTACTGTCATGGTTCTGACTGATGAACCCAACTCAGCCAGCACTGACGAGACGATCTAATCTCTTAATGCAAAGGTTTATTAAGTACATCATTTTGGCACAGAATGAAAGCAAAACCAGCTCTGGCTAATTCCAGGGCAATTCAATATAATTAAAGCATAGAATTGTCCCTCTCCCTCCTGTTAGTGCAGGTCACATTATCCAATTGAATGTCACAATATTGTTGTGAAAAACTGTCCTGAAAGTCTGGCCACCACCTGCTGACGTGACCTTAGTTCTCATGGATTAACTGCTTGATGTTTAAAATCCACATTCCAATTCCACCTCTCCTCTCCTCATAGTTCGTAGGCAAGCTGAGAAGCAGTAAAAGTGAAGGCAGCCTGAATACACTTTGACACTTGACAATTACTCTTTTTTGGGAGTGGGGGCACAATGGCTTAGCAGTTAAAGACACTGAGCTTGTCAGCTGGAGAGCTGACAGCCAGGGTTCGAGACCTGAGCTCTGGGCAAAGGATGAGCTCCCGTTCCATGCTCCAGCTCCTGTCCACCTAGCAATTCAAAAGCATGCAAATGCAAGTAGATTAATAGGTACCACTTTGGTGGGAAGATTTAGTTTGGACGACACTGAGAATGAGTTAATTCTCAACTGTTCTAATAAAGTCTGTTGTTGTTTTTTTAACTGATTGCATTTACTACTATCTACTTGGGCCTGGGTCACAACAGGTGGGTGGGCAGGGCCATCCATGATTTCCGCTACCAGTTCAGGCGAACTGGTTTGAACCGGCTGAATACCACATCTGATATGGAGAGACCGGGCCCAGAGCATCTCCAGAGTCAGAAATGACTGAATGGACAGCTCACTTGAAGAAGAACAATGAGTAACTACTACGGTAGCTTCAAGGAGAAACATCTCTCTAAGAACCAAGTACGCTTGGTTCGCCAGTTGCATCCCTTCCTTGACCGGGATGCCTTATGCACAGTCACTCACGCTCTGGTCACTTCTCGTTTGGATTATTGCAATGCTCTCTACATGGGGCTGCCCTTGAGGTGCACCCGGAGGCTGCAGTTAGTCCAGAATGCGGCTGCGCGAGTAGTAACGGGAGCCACTCGTTGCTCCCACGTAACACCACTGCTACACAGTCTGCACTGGCTTCCTGTAGTCTTTCGGGTGCGCTTCAAGATTTTGATTACCACCTTTAAAGCGCTCCATGGCTTAGGACCCGGGTACTTACGGGACCGCCTGCTATTACCTTATGCCTCCCACCGACCCGTACGCTCACACAGAGAGGGTCTTCTCAGGGTGCCGTCCACCAAACAAAGTTGGCTGGCGGCCCCCAGGAGCAGGGCCTTCTCTGTCGGAGCTCCTACGCTCTGGAACGAACTTCCCCCTGGCCTACGCCAAGTGCCTGATCTTCGGACCTTTCGCCGTGAGCTAAAAACATACTTATTTATTCAAGCGGGACTGACTTAATAGTTTTATTAAATTTTAATTGGGGTTTTATTGCTTTAGGGTTTTAAATTTTTAAATTTTCTAATGTCGGCCTTTTTGTAATTTGCTCTGTTTTAAATTTTGGTTTTAATTGTATATATATTGAGTTTTTATCTTTTGGCTGTACACCGCCCTGAGTCCTTCGGGAAAAGGGCGGTATAAAAATCTAATAAATAAATAAATAAATAAATAAAGTAGCCTTTAAAGGGTAGCGGTGCTTGTCACGTTCTTATCGGTAACGAGCCTCTTCCATGCCAATGGCAAACACAACAGCCGAATTTTACACTGAATTAATGGACTCTTTTACCCCTTTTCTGCCTTAATTTCAAAGTGGACAAGGATGTAATGATTTCTTCAGCACCACCTTAGTGTGGGGATGGAAGGTCTCCTAAAAAGGAGGATTATTATCAAAGTGGTCTCCATCCTTTTCATCCTGAAGCTCTGAGCTTTCTGGAGAAAAGTTGACAGCTGGCAACTTGAGACCCAAGACTGGATATTAAAAAAAAAACCCTTTAACTAATCTATAAAATGATTAGTTGGCACAAATGGATTTTTATAGGGGGGTGTTGTTGTTTTTGTCCAAACCACTTTTCATCAAAAGAGGCACTTAGCGATTGTTTGATGAGAGTGTCTTTTTTTGTTGTTGTGAAAAAATAAAAACTTTTTATTTAAAAAAAATAATAATTGGAAGACTGCTATCCAGTGGTGGGTTGCTACTAGTTTGCCCCAGATCATGAGGCGTGGACGTCTTCAATCTTGGTTTCACATTAGAACAGCTGCAGAACTAAAAGACTTGGTTCACTCCATGGGAAGACGTTGTGAGGCCGTAATTCATGCTAAAGGTTACCCAACTAAGGATTAACTGACATGGTGGATCATTTTTGTATATCTCGGTTTTTCTATGGTGATCATTTTTGTACATCTCGTTTTTTCTACGTGTTTCACTTTTCTTCTTTATACTGTAACTGCTATTCTAATAGCAAATCCTTCATTGAAGTTATTGCATTACATTCTTGATTAAATTATCTTTCCATTGATATATAATTTTATGGTACTACTCCAAAAAAGTGGTGTTTTTTAGCTAGTTTTAGAAAAATACACTTTTCCCAAAGGGTTTCCACAATTTTGGCCACTCCTGTAACGCTAATCTTACTTTTTTTTGTTTTTGTTTTTGTTTCCCATTTTTACAGCTGGAAAATGACAGCTTGCTTTTAATGAAGGAGAGCCGAGATGTCCAATCTGCTCTTTCCAGGCTATTTTTTGAAGTGTGGATAACGCAATTATTTAGGTTAGGATATCATGAATTTTTGAACGTCAGCTGAGATACAGCTCCAAACTTGATGCATGCAAACCTGGCAAAGTTGAGGGACAAAATCAGACATCTGATATCGCTCCAACATGGGATTGAAATTGTTGCTCGGTTCCCGATGGTGTCTTCTTCCCGTCTGGAAAATCTGTCACTGTCGTTCCTGTTTGAACGGTTGACAAGCTGCCTGTACCTCATATCTGAAGGCAGGAAGCAGAAGAGGCCAGGAAATGATGGCTGCAAAACAACTTCACAAATATCAAGCTTTGTATGATCTCCACCGTGCTTTCCTTATTAGAGATTGCTCAGCCTACTTCGGTCTTCCGTGCAAAAGTTTAAATCAAAAGATGAGTCTCGCTGGTAGCTCTAAATGTCAGCGGGAACTTTGCCTGCAAGCTCTGGGGACCGGCAGGCTTGTGAAATTCAATCCCAGCAGAATGCAGAGACGAGCTTCTTTCGAGAGGCTGGACATGTCTTTTAAGAAGGCCTTAAGGCCTGACGTTCTCGCCTCTTTTCCT